>NC_049910.1:3993426-4082660 GCF_001411555.2 Juglans regia | reverse complement strand
TTTATAACAATTTTTAAATTTTAATTCAACTATAAATAGTAAAAGGAAAACAAATTGTTTAGTAATAAAATAATAGCAGAAGAGGTATGATTAATATTTATAAAATGTTTATTTCATTTTGTTCTTGAAGCATATTTTAAAATAGAAGTTGTAAAATTCAATCATAATATTCAATGACTCAAGGAGCATTGAAAAAATTCAGAATATTTTATTTTTATATTATTCTCACATTTTTCATTATTAAAGTAAATCTCTTTTATTTTGAAAATTCTAAAGATATTATAATGATAGAAAATCATTTAGATAAAAAGATTTTAGTTAATTAAAAATATTATAAGATTTAAATTATATTAAAAACTCTAATTATTTACACGATTTTAATTTTTTAAAATATTTAATGAAATTCTATCATTTATTTTACTGTTTAGAACTATTTATTACTGTAATTGTTTATTATTATTCACGAGTAATGTTTAGTACTGTTTATTATTGTATCACATACTACAGGACTGTTAATTACTATTTATACTGGTTAGTAGTATTTATTATAAAAAAATCTTCATTACCTTTTAACACTCTACATTCCATATTATTTTTAATTTTTATTATTTTTTTATCAAATATTTATTATATGTATAATATTTATTATAAAATTTTTATTTCATTTTGTTCTTGAAGCATATTTTAAAATATAAGTTTATGCACAATATTGATTTTATTGAATGTATACTCTATTTTGTCAAATTATTTAATTAAATTTTCGATTTTTAAAAATTTTAATATTGTACTAATTGATTATGTATAATTATATGGGTAAAACTGTAAATATTGATGTAAGTATTTACATATAGAAGTAAATTTGTCGGTAGAATTTTATGAGTAATTTTATAACAATTTTTAAATTTTTTTTTTTCTATAAACATGCATATGTAACTAATAAGATATAACATTTAAATATGTTGGAATAACATTTATTTTGAAATTATAATTTAATACAGCTCAAAGTTCAAACAGAATAAATATTGAATAAATGATATTAAATAAATAATTTAAAAGATTCTAAAATCGGAGAAGCAAAATAAACTATTTCAGTTATCAGTTCACAATATGAAATTAAAAAGTTAAAAGATTCATACTTTTGATATTTTTATATGAGCAGCTAGTTGTTGAGATATTTTGTTTCCACTTTCAATTTCATGGAGCTCAACCTATATAAAAAATTCAACAATATAAAATTTTAGTAAGAACAAAAGTAGAGTTGTAAAAAAAAAAAAAAAAAATTTACTATTATTTAATATTTTCAGATGGAAAATTGTAAATAATACAACATATAAATAGTTAATCATTTATTTGATTTCGGAAACAATTTATTTTGAAAGCAGTTTCTCTCTCTCCTACGCGATTCCGGAGGTCGGCTCCTCTCCTCCAGCGAAGCCCGTTGCCGGCGAGCGCCGGCCATCATCACCGCCTACACCGGCGTGTTCCCCTCACGCCGATGAGCATCCCCGACACCACCAATGTTCCTCACGCGCAGCCATGCTTCTCCTCCGTGGAAAGAGAACCGAAATGGGTTTCTCCCATTTATGTGGTTTTCTGCCGCCGTACGCGGCCACCGGAGGGCACGACCACCACCGAGGAGTCCCCCTCAAGGTGGCGATCATCCCACCCACCTTCGAAGGCCGCCACGCGCAGCCCTCCGTCTCCCCCACGGAAACCGAACGAAAATGGGTTTCACCCATTTGTTTCATGTCACGCCGCCGTACGTCGCCACCGAAGCTCACGGCCACCACCGAGGAGTCCCCCTCAAGGCGGCGACCATCGCACCCACCTTCGGAGTCCCCCACGCGCAGCCCTTCGTCTCCCTCCGTCTCCCCCACTCAAAGGCACACGGACAAACAGAAAAATATATTGGAGAATCAGAAAAGGGAAAAACAAAGTTAGAGGTGAAATAGAAGTGAACGGCGTACCAACGGCGAGAAGAAATCTCAGGAGCACGGAAAAATTTTTTCTTCGAGTTGAGGTTGGGAATTGTTCTGTAAATGTGAATTGTGTATAGATTAGATGAGATATTTCATCTCTTATATGTGAATATTAGATATTTTACTTAGATATTTTTAGTCTGTAAACGGTGCTAACCGAACGAAGAGGAAGAGGAAGGGAAACACTGAAATTCGAACTGAATTTCAAAACGGAACGAGAAAAGCGAACTGGAAAAAAAAAAACGGTGCTACTGTTCACTACTGTTCATCTTTATACGTGCTTTTAAGATAAGGAAGATTTACACGAATAAAATAGAAATACCGAAATACGTAAGTTGTTTGTTGAAATTTACAATAGAACTAGTTTTAGCTGTGCAGCTCTCTCTCCCCTGAGTCTCTCTCTTTCTCCTCAAACTCCTGTCTCTCTAAACTAGGGGTGGGCAGCGGGGCCTGCACCCCACTACCCCGCTCCCGTCCGTCCCTTTTGCCAAGCTGAAAGTGTTATTAATCTCCTGGGAAATGCATTGAGTTGCTTTGTGTAACCCCTTTAAAAAAAAAAGATTAATAAATCACGAAATGCATTGGGTTGCTTTGTATAACATCTTTAATTTTGGCTGAATCAATTTTCGTAAATATTTTTTAGGTGATCGTTGCTTTAATACAATAGTTTTTGTCAGTTTCATTTATAAGAAAAAAATCGAATCCCGATTGCGGCCGAACGAGAGAGAGAGAGAGAGAGAGAGAGAGACTAAGGAGAGATTAAAAAAAAAAAAGGTTGAGAGAGAGGGGCTTGAGGCTAGGATAGAGAGAGAACTGCGGGGGAGAGATCAGGGCGTCATCAGCTAAAAGCCTAAAACCAGTTCTAACCACAGACAACCTACATTTCTCCCCTTATTGGAGGGTGTAAAGTCACTGTAAATAGGGACTTGTCAGTACTAGATGTTCTTGAAGTGTCTTTCATGTTAACGAAATCACATGCACGTGGAGAGAGAGATCATATATATATATACAATTGAAAACACAATAAACTTTATTTTGTTCTAGGAAAAATAAAGCCGACTGGTTCTCCTTCCCTAATAATGTCACCCAGAAAAAAGAAGAGAAAAGGCCAAAAAGGAAAAAAAAAGAAAAAAAAAAGGAAAATCTCACTGATTATAAACTACTACGTACGTACGCACAGATGATCTACCATATTATCACAATTACAGTACTGCATATAACAACAGCCGAATTAAGTATTCTCTGATCGACTAAGTTGTACAGCATGATGCATGCATGAACCACCATGATCAGAACGAGGAGTACTACGTCTAATCACAAACTTCCTCCGCAGCCGTACTTACTTTTATTTGATGGGCTTCAGTCGACCATATGACTCCCTTGAAAATCGTAGATTCCACTGCAAAAGATCCGGCTTCCGCACTTGCCGTTTATCATGCGGAAACTTGGCTCTCTAGGAACCGTCAATGGCCTGTTTGATCTATAAATATATATATATAAATATATATATATATTATATATGTTATAAGCTTGGACTTAAAAAACCAGAAGTGAGCTAGGGGACTGATCATATAGGGACCCAAACGTACAGCATCCAACGTTTTACCTTTGTGGAAAGAAGGGTCTGTCGAAAAATGGCATCAGTTGAGCTCTTGGAATCATATCCTTCCGTAGCAAACGAATCTCTTCCTCTTCTATCATCTTTTTCACATGCATACAACATCTCCATCAGAGTACGTACTATGCTCTTAGCCTCTAATTACATATATATTATAGCATATTAATTAATGTTTACAAGATATGGGTACCTTCTGCAACCTCTCTGCTCGTCTTTTCTGTTGTTCTATGATATACAACTTGGTTGCTACCTGCATGCATGTATATTTTTATCATCAACTCGATCGCTTAAAGAAAGCTTGAGAAAAAGTGAGAGCTACTTCAATTTGTTGGAACGATCAAAATGAGCAACTGCAAACCCAAAATTATAATCAAGCGAGCACATCATATAACTCACCTCGTAGTTGAACATTGCGCGTTTGACGGCTCTTTCTTGGGTATGAAGTTTGATTCCTTGTGGCTTGGTGTTCTCTTTTGGGTAATGCTTTTGAGAAGCCTAGAGATGGATACATACGCACATGCTGTCTTACAATTGAGATAAAGATCTAGAGAGAAAGAGAGAGAGAGAGAGGAACAAGATATATATATATAAGCTGAAGTTGACTACCTTAGATTTGTCAAAGAACCGGTCTTTGAGTTCTTCTTTTGTCTGTTAAAACATTCCATTTTACCTACTTTAGTCACAGTCATGCACATTGGCCTCCAAACCAATCATGTAAAAATAAGCACATGTTACATGAAGCAATATGCAGAAGGGGCCCACTTACGAAGCATATATACTCAAATCTACATAAATCTTTAGGGCACCACCTTATTCCCTTATAAGAACAGAGGGGAGTGTAATTTCGTGGATCCAAGATCCAATCAATGCATAAGAAACAGTAGTTAACGAGACTCGGGTTTTGTTGGGACGTATATATTCGATCGGGGTAATTTGAAGACAGAAATGATAAAGAAAATCCACACTATGATGCATAATTCTAACTCAAGTATGTGATTGAATAGGTTAATAGCATGATCTACTTAATTAATGATTATTCAGAATCTGATCATCGAGTAATATTATTTTTTAAATGTATGGCATTTAATTAATGGTACTGGATCATGATCAGTTAAATATAGTATATATGCATGCCTACACGAATTAGCAATTTTGTTTTTCCTGTTTTACACCTCTGTAATTCTTCTTTAGCTACTATTTTGACCAGGATCTCTAATTGATCAAGAACTAGAAAGCTTCTTGGATTCCTTTTTGTCCCCTGCTCTTGTAGTGTGTGTTTCTTCTTTTACCAATCCTGACAGTGACTTTTTCATGAGTGGTTAGCATTTCTCACTCACAATCTCGTTTGACTTTCCCTGTCCTGCTAAAGTCAACTGAAACTTTAAATAGTTAAAAATATAAAAGCAACAACATTATGTTAATATTCTAAGGCTCAAAACCTTCAGAACAAGGTGCCGAGATTTGAATATTGTACTAGTACTGTTGTAGAATTCTGATGGTTATAGCCAGGCGAATGCATTTTATACAATTCTCATGGTTGGATTTTAATAGAAGTTCTCAAAGTACTCCACTAAACAAAGTCAGGAAGTCTAGGGGGGCAAGCTCATGTGGCAATGCATGATAGATTTCTAAGAGCCTATTGAGGAGGGCCAGTACATCTCACCATTCCTCCAGCAGCAGTAGAGCTCCACGAGACTGCAGATTGTGTGCTAGCCTTCACAAACTTTCAAACAAAGGGGAAAAAAATGAATGAAGGATAAACATTGTAGTTACAGAAGAAAAGAAGTAATAAATAAGGAAGAAGAAGAAGAAGAAGAAGAAGCATTGCAACCTTTAGTGCAGATTTGGTGTGTGTCTTCTCCATGTTTCAAGCTCGGATGTTTTGAATCGCTACTGATCAACTGAAGAGAATTATATATAAAGGGTTGGAGCTTGGAGTTTGGAGATTGGTAACTGTCTTCAGTGCCTCTTTCTGTTGCCACATCACCAGCATGCCTGTAAATTTTCATCCTAGCTCTCTTGCACCAAACTTTCTGATTAAACCTCCCTCTCAATCATATATTTGTCATAGCATAATAAGTTCCTTCAAATCTCCTCTTCGCTCTTGGCTTCTGTTAACTACATAATCCCAAGTTTCTATTCACTAATCAAAGGAATTAAGTTCCAATTAACTAGACCAAGAATAACTTGGCTTTTCAACAGCTTGTGATCTCAGCAGACTGGCAACCGATCGATATGATCAGCTGTTTGCTAGTTTATAAGATTGTCAGAAATTCCATAAAAATATGTTTAAAGGACATGCAACTTTTACAACATTTGAGATTCCAGTAAATATCTGAAGAACAAACTGAAAATTAGTTCAATGTTTTTTATTCAGGGTGAGATTTTTTCTCCGAATAGTCGAGTGAAGCAAGTCAACTGTGTTTAACATTTTTTCAAGCAGTTCAGAGAATATAATTAATTGCATCGACACGGTCGTAGCAAGTCATCGTTTATTTTCGCAATTTCTCTCGACTATCTCATATCATTTAATTATTAAAATTTTCTTAAATTTTCACATAAAATAAAATAAACAATTCAATTTTTTCAAATATCAAAGTAAAAATAATATTAAAAATATATTCTAATAATATTTTATTCAACTTTTAACTTTAATCTCAACTCATCTCATCTGTAAAAATAAACAATAATAATAATAAGATTTGACAATTATAACAATAATAATAGGGAAGACAGTAGTATAATTAACAACATTAATAATGACAAAAACAACTTGGATGGATTGTCTGATCAACTCAGTACAAACGTTGCACACTGCAGCCTGCAGTGCACTATCTTTCCTACAGACAATCCAACATCCAGAAGAAAAAAATTAAGGTGCAACATCTGAGCACAGGTTGTTAACCACCCACTTTCAAGTATTCCTTATTAAAGCCGTTATCTAACAAAGAGAGAAAAACAGGCGTTGATTGCTTTTGGGGGAAACCCCAAATTAGAAGTAGGAAGCCTTTGATCTTGTTTATGAGGTAAGCGGCATGTCATATAACAAGTTAGGTCATGATTCGAAAATTAACCTACTGAAGACAATTCAATGCTTCTGGTTTAAGTTTTGTCGAAGAAGATGTTAGCCCTCAAAAAGAATTTAACAAACAGTGCACTGAAACAACTGAATAGACAACTACTGTAACTGAACTGAACAGGATGGACAAACCACCACTCTCGGTATACTGCTCTACCAAATCGTAATAGAAGCTTAATTTGTTAATTCCATTATGGACGGATCGAGTGTCATTGTTCAAGTACTACAACAAGGAAAAAGTAAGATTTGCTCAATGTTTGCTGGGAGCAGTATGGTATTTGGTTGGAGATCATGATTAGCCAGTAATTTATAAATGGATTTTGCTATGCATTAACTACTATTCACTCACAAATCCCACACTTAACAACTTTTTCTTTATTTTTTCATGAGGTATTGGATGTGTGTAATGAATAGAGACTGATGAGAATAATTTTAACTCGTGATTAAAATTTTGCTCTACAAATCCACATGCTTATTTTTAATAGGTCACTTGAGAAATCAGAATTTGCCATTTGCCATTTAGAATTGGCCACGCTATATATATGATTTCAACTTCCCAACTCCTCCCAGACATGGAAAGTGTTGTCTAACTAACCAGATTGCGGCCATCTACTTAATTCTAATGTAATCCTTAATTGTAATGGGGTCATTACCCTTGCGAATTAGGTGGCAACTCTTTCATCTTTGCTTTTGCATGACATGCATCATTCTAGTCCCAAATGTTTCAGGAAATCCACTTGAGGGTAAAGTCCACAGCAGGCTTTCAAGAACTTAAAAAAGAATTTTAGAAACAACAACTGAAGCAGTATTCTACCATGATTAGGTGATAAAAAAATAAAAAATAAAAGATTGTCCTTAGTTTGTCATGAAGATGGAATAAGAAACATGTGTAATCAGATAAGAATTTACAAAATGAAGAAAATAAGATAAAACCTTAAATATCCAAAAATTGATATTTATTATATTTGTTTGCCATCTTCCTTTAATACAGAAGTCTGGCCACCCCTTTTGGTGATCTTAGGAAAATAGCAAAGCTGCAATAGAAGGTTCCCTTTCATTCCTCAGAAACCTTGAAAAATGTATATGATAAAATTATGTTATTGATACCATCCATTCTAGGATCTGTGTCAAACTCGGGATCAATATAGAAGAATACCTGCATTTTGGTAAATATTCAGTAACATAAAGTAGTCAAAAACAGTTTTTCTGATAAATCAGTTCATAAATATGAAAAAAAACAGCTTACAGGCATGTCAATCTGCTCCCCTGGAAGAAGACGTTGCTCCTCAAAGCAAAAGCATTGTATTTTGTTGAAGTAAACTGCAGCCTGAGAAGAAGAAGAGGATCTCAACATTAAGCTCTGAAGTAAATTCTGCTACAAAGCCCTAAAAAATGGACTTTTTCTACCTCCCCATGGAAGGGATGTCCAGAAGTTGAGAATTTGTGGGAATCATGATCACTTGACATCTACATTTTTTTGAGTTATTTCAATCACTTTGTGTTTTGAATGGTCTTTGAGTACTCCAATCGGTAATAGGGGAGAGATCCCATTTGGTCACAAACAGGGGAATGCTTGAAAATCCTCTTTAGGATTACCAGAAGGAATTTGGTTCATCAAGAGGTCAATCAAAAGCCATGGAAGTTTGAGTAAATCAAAAGTCACCAAAAGGTTGACCAAAATTGACCACCCACCGACCCAAAAATTCTGAGTTATCTTCTTAGAGATTGAAAAAAGAAAAATTGGAAGCATTGATCAAAGTACCTGCCCCCCACTTTTATATTTCTTCTTTATCATTTTTCATAGGACACTACCTTATAGGTTTAACTACCTTGAGAATACCAAATCACAGAAAAAGGGAAGACAGGTGAGCACACACCAACACACACCCCTAAGAGTAAGTAACAAACATAAAACTCAATATATCAGACTAACTTCTCAAAATCTTCAATTTTTTTAACGGTTAAGCATCTACCAAGAGAATTCAACAACTAGATGATACAAAGAGAAGTCGACATTTACGAGAGAACCCAATGATCATATCCTAGAAATTCAACAGATATTATAGTGAAACACCATTCAGGTTAGGTTCATTGAAAATACTGCATGCTTGATGTTATCACTACCTTCATGGGGGTGACGTTATAAGTAGAAACACCAGTTATTGGAGTTGAACTTCGATTTTCAGCAGTGTAAAACGCGAGGGCACTTTCTCCAGGCTTGACTCTTACCTGTAAAAAAGATGCCAAGATCATAAAAGCTCAGAGACAGAAACTGCACAAAGAGGATTTCACAATTAAAATAGCAATGCACGCACACTCTAGTTTTAAGAGCCTTTTTCATCATATGTTCTTTGCATTGATTCTCTTAAGTAAAATAATAAGTCAATCAAATAATTTGTTTAGAGTTGTGCTACATAGAAGCCTCACACCCTGCACACTCATTTAAAAATATGTGATTTTAATTTTTTATCCTCATATCTCATATTGAATTCAATATGAGATATGAGGATAAAAAAGTAAAATCACATATTTTTTAGTGGGTGTGCAGGGTGTGGGGCTTATGTTTAGAATTTTTCATTTGTTTAAGCACATATATTAACACAACACACACATGCACTAAAAGAAAGAACCTCTCTTTGTGTGGGAATAAACTTCCATGGCATTCCATCAGCCACATCAGCATTGAATTGCACCACAATCTCCCTGAAAGCAGAACAATAAGAAGTCAATATCCAGGCACATGACATTACTTCCGAAATATTGACTTTGTATCATAGGAAGGAGGGAGGAGAATCTTAATTGATAGTGAAACTGTAATATTTTTAATGTAGAGTTGATTGAGTTCAAAGAAGTCTCACACATGAAGGATAGGGGGTGCAAACTTGTAACTTAGTAGGGGCACAAGACAAGCAAGGGGAGGGGAATACTTTCAAAAAGTTTGTGCATTCTCCAATTAGATCATTTGAATTAAAACCATTTTCTATGTTAGTTTCCCTTCTCTTCCATTTTAACATCATCACTGTCTTGAAAACTACCATCTCAACACAGCATAGAAATAAGGAATAAATACGTATCCTGAAAACAGGATGATGAAAAGTAAGGAGGACTTACAAAACAAAAAAATGAAAATGATAAAAGAACTGGTAATGAAACCACATTCAGCTCCTAATCATCCAATAATTGATTAAGCTATAGTCATTCGTATTGGAATTATGAGAAAACAATAAGCCCCATCTATGAAATAGAAATCACACCTTGCAGTAGCGGTTCCATCTTTAGCATGCCGAGCTATCTTCTCTTCAACACTCTACAGATTGTAAGATCTTGTTGTAACAAAGAAAAGAAGAGGAAGTATGAAAGGGGAAAGATTATAAAACAGGCAAGGCTACCGCAAATAAAATGAAAACGCAGAAATAAACTCAATCACACCTCACGCCGCTGGATAGTGCCTCCATACCCAGTAGCTTGGCAGAACCTTCTATATAGAGGAACAGCAGCATAACTACTACCCACCATAGCAAATACCAAAACGGTAAGGTATAAAAGCATCTTCTGTGATTTCTGTTTTCTGGAAGCTTGAGAGGCATACTGGCGCTGAATATTGGTCAAAGAAAATGACCTCCCAATATACCCAGAAGCAAAAGGTGAAAACCGGCTATACTTATTGAATGACCCTGTACTAAACTCACATCTTAAACTCAAACCCCGGATATCATAACTGAAACCCCTCTGATATGCAGTATTAGCTCCGATGAAATTATAACTCGACCAGCCTATAACATTAGGCATGCACCTGAATCAAGAACAAATTCATCTACATATAGCAAAATCCAAACAAATATGCTTTGATTTGGTGAGAGAAGGAAAATAAAAACATTATCATACTCTGGTGCTTTGTAAAAAAGACTAGTCTCTGGGAATTTTTCTACTGAAATTATTGTATCTCAATCTCCCTCTGAAGCTGGAGAAACAAGTAACGTGTCTTAAAATGCTTCCTGAATATGCATGACTTCTACGGTGAGTTTAGCATATTACGAAAAAAATTAAACACAGATCAACTAAACTTAACAAACCCTCAATCCTCTCTAAAATGTACTCTTTAACCTCCCTACTTTTTGGCATGTCATTCTTCACTGCTTCAACACGTTATTTTAGGCCTACCTCCCAGGATTTTTTTTTTTCATGATATATTGCCTTCCCACCTCTCTACTAAAGCAAAGGGAACCAAAGAAAGATTTCAGTCATAATATTAGTTTTAGTAAAAGAATTACCTGGCCCTAGGATAAGTACGTTGTAAATTCTTAAAGTAAGGGAAGAGATTGATTGTTCTACAAAGCCTTGAAAATGACATATTCAGAGGACACCACGGATATCTGAAAAGAAAAAGAAAAATACCATAGGTAAATGATAAATCAAACTCTAGCAACATGTAGCACATCTTCGTAGCTAGAAATTAAAATATATATATATATATATATATATATTCGGCGGCAATCCAAAAGAATAAGAGTTCTAAAGAAAAATCCTTGACTTCTGTCATCCTCTTCTCGCAATCCTTGAAAGTCCAGTCATTTATTTTCCTTCAAATGCACCACAGAAGATGGGATCAGCTTCCGTAAAGTAGCCCTTTCGGAGCAAACAAAACTGCCTCTCCAACATGCTAATGAGGTTACAAATAAAATCCTATGTTTCTAATGCCTATGTGGAGTGGGCTGGGAATAAAAGAATCTCCAGATTTTAAGAGCTGTTTCCAATTAAAAATATTGTTTCTAATACCTAATTGTTGCAAATAAAATCCCATAATCCAAGAGATTAAAAAAAATCCCATAATTCAAAGAAGTTACAATTTCCCCCTTCCAGTGGTCTCAGTTAATTGCTACCATCCTAAAGCACGCGAACTGCCAATGAAACTCCTGTCACCATTAAAAAACCAATCCTTAAGGCCTACCAACACCTCAACTTATCCACAGGAAATTTCCTGCAAGAATTGAGACGGTTTGTGTGACTCGGCCTTCAAAGCCACTATGAAAGTTCGGCCACCCTAGTTCACAAACCCGTAAGCTCAAAACTCCAACATAAATTCATGCCACAACCACTCATAGCGACCAAATACAAAGTTATAAATTCACCTCCAAAATTATTAGAAGAAATCATCAAGTACATCCCGAGCATAAACATCAACAAAGTCATAAACTACAAACCATTTCCATTGGGTTTCAGCCTCATCCACTCGAAAGCCATCCGGACATATGTAGAACCTCCATAAACGGCATGAACGACTTCCCATACTCCCAAACTTTGAGCAATAAACTCATAACAATCACGCCATAAGAACAGAAACCACCAATCACCATTATCCGAAATTGTGGATTTCGGCCACGAATTTCCCCCTTCCAAATTCCGGCCCTTACAGCCCTTCAAATGGGCATTGCCCATTCTGTTAGATGAATCCTTTGCCATCGTGTATGAACATGAACCAAGCAATTGCGGAAAGTCAGAAATTACCTTAAGTTTGAAAGGGTGCCCTGCCTTGAGAGGGAAGCTCCTAGATCCTCCGGCGAGCTCGCAGGATGGGATTCGGGAGGCCGGTGGTGGTAGCGGCTGAGTCAAGCCTATGGTGTGAGCGTGTGAAGGCGTCGAGTACAGAGAGGGAGGAATGAGAGAGAGAAAATAGGACGGAAAGAAAAGAGGACGATAGTTTATTGATCTGTGGGAGATTTTCACCTAAAATACGTTAAATTATAAAATTAATTTTATTATAAATTAAATGCCTTTTCAAAAAAAAAATTATTCATCATTTTCACAAATTATACTTTTTTTTTTCTTTTAACAAATATATGGTAATATGATGATAAATAGAAGATTTTAATTAATTTAAGAAGAATAAATTTAAAATTAAAATTAAATAAATAAATAAAAATTTAATGTGTGTGGATGAGAAACAATAAAACTAAAAAAGTAGCTTGACGTGGCCTTGAAAAAATGTGTCCACGATAATGATGATAATGATAATTATTTTTAATAAGTATAATTTTAGATATAATCATAAATGATGTAAAAATCACATATTTATTTTGAAAGATAGTGAGATTTATTATTAAAAAATTAATTTAATATATTTTTTTAAATAAATATATAGTATTTAAATATTTTATAATTGTAAATATAATTTCTATTTAATAATATTTATTTTTTTTAAATATTAATTTTATAAAAGAAATTTTTAAACAAATTGATAAACTAACGTGATTAAGGTAAAACGTAATATTTATTTTATAATAAAATAAATCGTATAATGTGACAAATAACATGAATTAACTTATAAACTTACTTTTTGCAATATTAAATATTTTATTTTCTCAAATTACTACAAAATACTCACGTCCAAAACTTATAGGGAGTATTATTCATTATCTATTATTCACCCATGTACCTCACATTTAATAATTTTTTTTTTCTTCATATAGTGTGGGGTGTTTTTCATAAGATATGAGGTGTGAGATAGTGAATAATAGATGATAAAAATAATTATTCTATTCAAATATAGTTAATGACTTCATGCATTGTGTTTAATTTTTTAGATAAATCGCTCGCTGATCATATATATTTTTAAGTAAAAAATATTTTATTTAAAAATATTTTAACCACAAAAATATTACATTAAAATAAGTCATAAATTAATATAATATGATGTATATGTCAGATTTTTTTATTATAAAATAGATTTGATTGATTATATAAAATTATGTCTGTTTATAAATTTATTTATATATATATTTTTTATTATATATATGTAACACTTCTGTTTCAAAGTGCATCACTCTTAGGCCCAAGAAGCGACGAATCATCTCAATCGAACAGAATTCATCCCTTCGGCAAATGCCGCTGACCCAATTTGTTTACTTGTACCGCTCTTCTTTAAACCGAGCCTGCTATCAATTTCCAATCTTGGGGGCCCATTGTAATGTTAACGCTATGAAGAAGGATCTCCAATATCCACCGAAATTAAAAATAAAGATAAAATCCCTTAAAAATAGACGGTGCTCTTCTTCAGGAATGATTATAGATTTTCCTGAATATTGTGAGTACATGAGAGAATGTAAAATTATTAATCATAATACATTTTACTTCCAAACAATCATTGAACGTAGACTTTTATGTCGAATCACATAAATTTATGAGTCTCTCTTTATTTATTTCTATTTCTTATTTACTATTTATTTGATGGATGAACGCAAAGAGCACCATATTGAAACTCGAATCACTATCGTGGGCCGGGTATAATTATTTCCTCCGTTTCGAACTATTATGCAAATCTAGGCATTAACAACTAGTACCGTTTGTGGGATAGATATATTATCTGTACCGGAAATGGAAGAATGATGATTCCTCAGCCCTTGGGATTGTCTCCAGATTATCAGATAAGATGTTTCAATTTCAATTTGTTATTTTCCTTTTTTATTTCATTAACCATGTGTAAAAAAAATTTCAAAAAAAAAAAAACTAGTGGACTGCGTGGCACGCACTGTGCACATGACTACATGCATTGTGCATGCCAAGGGTGCACCCCCGTCGTTTTATATGCAGGGCCTGCAGCCTGCTCTCGCTATGCATGGGAGCCAGGTCTGGCTGCCCTTACAAAGATCTAGACTGAGCCGACAGACAGTTCATCACTACCAGGAGCCTAGAAGTTGGCGAGAGACTGATCGATTAGCTACCGACAACCCGGTGAGGCCACCAGAGGCCATAACTGGACCAGCCATCATTCTTTGTTGTCGGCGCAATTGTCCATAGTAATAGAGGCTTGGCTCGTAGTCAGCTCTCGTAACCATCACCGAAGCTCGCTGTAGGAGTTGCCTGATGCCAACACCAAACATGCTTGTCAGCCCAACCTAACCATGAGCTCGTGCAGCCACCCACGGCCACACCATGCACCTCCGACCTTTTCTGTAGCCGTCACAATGTTCCTTGTTGTTCCCTCGTCGCCAAGCACAGTTTTGTACGAGCTCTCATGACGATCGTGAGTTGCAGAGTTACGACAATAATCACCTAGCTTGCCGGCTTCTTCTATCACCGGCATGGTGGTTCCCAACCAAAAACACAAACGTTTTACTCGCTGGAAAAGTTGTTCGCCAACACCACAGAAACTTTGCACATCCTGAATGCTTCATCGCCACCATCACCAACCTTGTACATTTTGGATGCCTCGTTGCCCACAAAGACAATCCAAACAGCCCACAATGGCAATCAACCGAGAGGAAGAGAGCAAAAACACAAGGACAAACCACTAGATCCATGGCGAGCAAAGGTGGCGAGCAAACAACTCTTTCAATAAAGAGTTCGTATGCGAGATTTATTATCTGATGGAGCATGGCGAGCAACAAACGGATAGACAAACATTCCATGACAGGCAATTGATTGTGCCTAGGGGTGTAAAACGGTTGGTCCGGTCTAGTTCGGTCCGGCGATGAACCAAATATTTTCGATCCATCATTTTTCCGAACCGGGCCGGACCAAACTGAACACCCCCATAGGGACCGGACCGGTAGTTATCGGTCCGGTCTTGTTCGGTCGGTCCGGCTTAATTATTTTTTTTAAATCAATTAATAAAAAAATTTATTTAAAATACTAATTTAAATTAAGTGACTTATTAATGTGGATTATGTAACAAACTTAATAAAAAAAATATTTTATATGGTCAATGATAATAAATTAGATGAAAATCACGTTATTAATTTATATAATTACTATATAATTAACTAATTGATATTATATATTAATTAATTCATAGAATATTAACAAATGTTAATAACATATTTAAAATTTTATATTGTTAATTGTACAATTATTATATAAATAATATATATAATATATATAAAATATATTTTTATTTTTATTTTTATTTTTATTTTTATTTTTTATTCAGTCGGTCTGGTCCGAGAAATCTCCACCCCGAGACCGGACCTAAGACCGAAATTCCCATACTTATTGGACCGAAACCAACCATGCATTTTTTCGGTCCAGTCAGTTTCTCCGATCCAGACTGACCGTTTTACACCCCTAGTTGTGGCGAGCAAAGATGGAGAGCAACCAACATGGTGAGCAACCGATTATGCATTGTAAAAAAAAAAAAAATCAATCACTAGACAGCAAACAACCTCAATTAAGAAATAGTTGAACGCAGCAACCAAATTACTCTAGTTTGTCTATTTCAAACTTGCTATTTTATTTTTACTAACAAATTCTGTTTTCAAAGATTATCTCAACAAAACTCCTCAAGGCGCCACAATAATCCCAGTGGCTACAAGTTTTGGGAATATACTTCATTAAAAATCACCTGCATGGTGTGGAACACAAATTGCGAAACCCATCTCAAGCACCACTTGGGCATATTAATTCGTTATCATCGGAATAAACTATTCAGTATCGTGGGCATCCTGTGTCCTCATTGTTGCCAAAACATGGTTGCTAATGGGCATCACCCATGTGTCACTAGCCTTCACCACACTCAAGCAAGATGACTCAGATTTGTAAATTTCAAACTTGTGATTTGGATTATTTAATCTAACCTATTTGGTTTTTATTTTGGTACAAGGCGAGCTCTAGCTCCCGCCACAGAGTGCGGTGGCATTTTGTCTCCCACTACAAGCTCAAACTTTAACACCAATGCTGTCAAGGCATCCTCTCGATATATTATTATCGCCGAGATTACGTGGTCGAGACATCCTCCCGCTACATCCATTGCTAGAGTTACGCGGTCAAGGCATCTTCCTGCTACACTCTCATCGCCAGAATTACGCAGTTGAGGCATCCTTCCGCTGCACTATCATCCCAGAGTTAATCGGTCGAGGTATCCTTCCGCTACACTCATATCGTCAAGATTACGCGATCGAGGCATCCTCTCGCTACACCCATTGCCAGAGTTACGCGGTCGAGGCATTCTCTTGCTACACTCCTATTGCCGAGATTATGCGGTTAAGACATCCTCCCACTATACTCATCGCTAGAGTTATGCAATCGAGACATCCTCCCGCTACACCCATTGTCAGAGTTACGCGGTTGAGACATCCTCTTGCTACACTTACATAGTCGAGATTACGCGGTCAAGGCATCCTCCCACTACACTCTTAATCACTAACGTTACACAATCGAGGCACCCTCCAGCCAAATGCAAGTTGAGTGTCTCCACTCGCCACAACCGCCACTAGCGAGTTACCTTCTAGAACGAGCTTTTGAACTCTACAATCACATCACGCAGGTGTCATTCATAAACGAGTCGACGGGCTAAGCAACTGCCTAAGATGGATCCAGTGGGTCGACGGGCTCCCTGACCACTTAAGCGTAGGTTACTACAAACAAACTCTTACATCTACATTAAAATGGAAACATTAAACACCAATAGAAAATCGTAGCACGAGGCAAAATCCACTGATGCTACTGAAAACCAAAAATGATCACTGAGCACGAAAATATGCGCACTTCACTAACCGTCACATACAATCATCAGTACACTTAATTATCACTCAAATGTTCTTACAAACAAACTTCACAGAAATCCATCCTCAAAGGCCTTTACTACAAATTTCACAAATTCTTATTGAGGACCGCTCATGGAGATCACCATTGCATTGCATAACAATGATAAACTATGGACCAGTTCCCATAATTGTTTTTTCTGCAATTTCTTACAAGTTACCCCTATCGCCATTGACTTTAAGATTCTTAAGGCTTTCTTGATAAACAAGTAAACCTTAAGAATCATGGGCATCTGTTAGGAATTAAATAGACAAATGATCCAGTTATTTGAAAACTTATCATTAATAATAATGGAAGAGATAAAACCAAGAGATAAGACATGAAAGAGATAAGACAAGGAAGTTAGCTCAGCCTTCTAAAAGAAAAAAGCTTCACAGGGCAAGTTGGACTCTATCACTCAAAGGAAGAAAACAGATCCCTATAAAAGAAGGAGATCTCTACAAATGAAGGACGGACTCTCCACAGGCTCGGGATGACTTATCTACGCCTAGACTAAATTCATCCATTGTATTGAGTAATATGTGAGGTAATGAGAGATTGTAAAATCATCAATTATAGTGAATTTTGCCCCCAAACAATCCGCGGACATAAGTTTTTATGCCAAACCACGTAAATTTGTGTGTGTCTATTTATTTATTTATATTTACTTATTTGTTATTTATTTTATGGATGAACGTGAAGAGTACTGTATTGAAACCCAAATCACTATCATGGACCGGAGATAATTCTTTCTCCATTCTGATCTGTTATGCGAATTTAGGCATTAACAGATATCTTATCCGATTGTTTGGACAAAGAAAAAATTATCAATTTTTAATCATGTTTTTCTTGTCTAGTGAAAAAAATTGTAAAAGTTGTAATTTTTATTTTTTTATAATATATATAAAAAAACCTAACATTTTTATAATAAATTCTAAATTTTTAAAAAGTAAACCACAATTACGTATAGTTTTACATATAATATTATATGCATTGCAGCACGTATGATTATGTGTGTAAAATTATAAATATAGATAATACTTTTTTAAAAAAATAGAAGTACGGAATTTAGACAAGCTGTTTCTTTAGAATTTGGTTTTGTGCATATTATCAGTTTTTTTAATTCAAATTTAAAATTCATCATTTTAATAAGAATTTTACTATTCATCGTATCTATATATTATATTTTTTTTTATTTTATTTTATCTTAAAACTTTTAATTTTATTCTTTTTAAATTAATTAAATTCTTTTATTTATTATTTATATACTATATATTTTATAAAAAAAATAATATATAATATATAAGAATGTTGAATAAAATTTTTATTTTAATAATTAATAGGTCGGCACAACATGTCAAGAAGTATAATTACGTGTATAAAATTATAATTATAGATATCAATTTTTTTCAAATGTACGGGAATTAGACACGCTCTTTCTTTGCTATTTGGTTGCGTGCACATTTGGTAAGCAGTCCATTGCTTGCGCTCTTTCCTTGATCTCCACATGCACGTGTCGTAATCTGGCAGGAGAGAAGAGCTGTCATGATAAATAATCGATAACGATTATATAATATATATATATATATAAAAATATATATTTATATATATATTTTCACTCCCTCTGTCCCTTCCACACTCAGCCTCAGGTTGTTCGACGTCACGACTCACACTCCAGTCAGTTCGGTCACTCTGTCTCCCTGAACGCGCCTTGCAAAATGGCCGAACCATACGGGACGGAGAAGCCCAAGGGCGAAGGGAGTAACCCCCACCGAACTGAGGAGGAGACCTTGTTCGGCGTTTTCCATCGCATGGTGTCCGCGATCTTCTTCCCTGACGACCAGCGCGAGCGTGCTCCGCTGCTGCACCGGATCAGAGCCTCTGTGGCCGATAACGCACCCTTCCTTCGTGAAGCTTCTGGAAACACTGGGCGGAATGTTCTTCTCTGGACTCGGAGGGGCAGTCCTCTCCGTGCCCTCCTCGTCATTTCTGTGAGTGTGTCTCTCTTGCTCGTGCTTCGATTTCGTGTTTGTTTATTGGATAAATGTCAGTTTCAGTGATTTAATTATTGCTTCAAAAATATTTTTGGTTTGTAGTATTAAAGTATAAGAAGTTAGAGCCTAGGAAAATTGGAGGAGAGTTCGGCCAAATTAATTGTTTTTTTCCAATTGATCATATATGAAAGTTCTAAGCTTTCTGAGCGCTTTCTTTTTTCCCCTTTAGATCCCCTACTTGGTCCATTGTTTTCCTTCTTATTCATCCCTTTTCCAACTCAGATTTGTTCCTTTTCATTTCAAGTATAAAGACTCTGTTTAGTGTATCTCATCACCTTTTTAGTTTGGTTTCCGAGTGGGTTAAGATTTTATCAAGGTGTAATTTATGGTGTGATCAGTGATGGATCCAGAACACATATTTGGGGGAGCGGAAGTAATATAATGATACTTAAAGATTTCTTTTTGTTTGTGTATATATATATTTTTTGTATATTAGAAGAAAGTATTATGAGATACCAAATTATTAGTTGTCGATTTATGAATACATGAAGGACGTCTATAGTTAATAAAGATCATGAATTGCTGATAAGAGTTTTCTCATTTTAACAAAAAAATTAATATTTTCAATGAAAAATAGAAAAAAGTCACGCGTAGGAAAGAAAAAATAGAAAACAACACGGAATATTGGAGGGCATTCGAAGAAGAATAGAGAAAGATAATACATATTTTTAAATATATATTTTTTAGGTTTTTGAAAACTTTGAGGGCCAGAATTTTAAGCTTTTAAGAAAAATTCATTTTTATAGGATATGGGGTTAGATTTTGAATTTTAACAGAAATTAACCTAAATTACGTGTTTTGAAATTTTTACTTAACTTGGTTTCAGAAGGATGTTGTGTTTGATTACATGCACTTTTTGAGTTTTTGGTCCTATTTTGGCGATGGGAGCTTAATAAAGCTATTTCATTATTGATGAGTTCCTTTTATTAATTCTGCCTGCACTCGTCTTACTCAAAGTCACTGCAACAACTGTTCCTTAGATGCCCAATACTTTGTTTTTCGGTACACAAGAGTTTTTTTGATCATGAGAATGAGAAGCAGATGCCCAATGCGTATATATTTTTTTTTATGGGTAAGATGCCTAATACATATTCTAACCTTTCTTTCCTTTTTCCCCCCTTCTGTGAGCGTGATATATTCTATTCTTTTGGTACCAAACAACAGAAGGAAAGAAATAAAAATTCGTCCTTAATGTGTTTCGCATTATCTAATTAGATGCCCAATTTATATGTAAATGGTGATCTCACAATGCCCTTGTATTATTTACTTAAAGTTATGAAATTGTCTGAATTGACGGTACCATCTCTTTTTCGCTCCTCATGTAGATTTGGCAGTTGCTCATGCATCACTCTTGTGTGATTTATTGTCAATTTCTTTCTTATGATCGTTACAAGAATAGTTGCAATGGTGTTACGGAATCATAAAAGTAGACATTCTTTACTTTTTCGCATAAAGTTTTGATTATAATTGAAGGATCATATGAATCAATTTTCATTGCTTGGCTTGAATGTCCTGTCTAAATAATATTAGGCTACATTTGGATGTTAAGATAAGTTGAGTTGAGTTGTGAATAATAGTATTCTGTGGGTCTCATTGAGATGGGTTTAACTTTTTTAGGTTGATATGTATAAAGTAAGTTGATATAAGTTTGACTTTTTTATAGAAATTTGAAAAAGTAGTAGGTCTCATCAATAATTGGTTTGAGATGAGTTGAGTTTGGTTCAACAACCAAACACAACCTTAATGTTTTAAGATCTCTTCTTAATTTTTCATTACTTTCCAAATTCGCTGCAGGTTGGGACGATCACGCTTCTTGCTTTCACAGGATTGCTTGTCTTTATGCTTTTCTTTCTGGCTGCAACCGTCAATGCCATTGTTATATCTCTTTTGGTGTCTTTGGCAGCAGCAGGTGGCTTCTTGGCTTTTTTCTTCACCTGTGTAACATTTATATATATTGGAGCATTATCAGTAGCTATCTTTGTTATTTCCGGTGCTACAATTTCAGCAATCATAGCTGTTCTCATAGTTACAGGTACAGATGACCTTTCTTTTGTTTTTATTTTTGCCCAAAATATCCTTGTTTTTACTTTCTTATTATCAAGTGCTACTTGGTTAATGGTTTATCAGTTCTACAAACCTCACGTTTCCCTTTGTTGCTCTTTAGAGTTTAATTGTGGTTTTACTTTCTTAGACAAATATTGACTCTTGAACTTCGCATGCCATATCTGTAAATGGAAAATTTAAGTTTACAAAGATGATTGAAATAAGAAAAAGTGGGTGGACCTCACCAGTAAATTAACTGATATTGCACTAGTTCATATTGGCGTATATTATGAGAATAAAAATGAAACTATAATTTTTTTGTTGTTTCTGAGTGCAAATGTGCAAGCAAGAAACCTGCAAAATGTTCCATTGCCTGGACCTTCTAGTGAAAGCCCATGCACTACACACGTGGAATGTGCTGCCTTTTCCTATCCGAACATGGTTTTTGTACTAATTTTCGTTGTTATGTGAGGCTTGTGATTAATATTTCAAGCTGGTTTTGCTTTTGATGCTGCTCCATTTCTGTTAACCCCTCTGGAATCCAAAACTTTTATATAAATCAGGTTGGATTGGATTCTTCTGGACTTTGTGGTTAGCAACAAAGAAAAGCGTGAACCTTGCTAAGCACTCACTGACCATGACTGGTTCCACACTCTCCGCTTACTCTTATGCTAGTCATGCTCACCGGCGTCAAGAACCACACAAGATATCAGATTGAAAGTTACCGCAATTAATAGATGTCCATTTATATATATGATCTTGCACGTCTCGTACGTTCATCACTGTACTTATTGCACCATCTTCTTGAGACATGACTACGGCGATAATGTAGTTGCTAAATATTGTTGCTTGTGATCTTCTGTTTGGAATGTGATTAAAATAATTACCAGTCAATACCACTAGTGAAAATGGAATACTTCACATTTACTTTCATTTGTACTGTATTATTCTTTGGAGTTTGCAGTATTACTGTCCATATGAAGACAAAAAGTGGTTTCTTGTATTTAATCTCTGTGCGTGTCTGTGTGAACTTTTTTGCTCTCGTTGTCCCCAAGGATCGAGGACTGCCCTGCATTCTCATTAGGATTTGAATGTGTTGTAACTCACAAATCTGTTAGGCTATTTGTCTATGGTCCAGTCAGATACCATAAAAAGGCTAATGTGTCATCCGCCAGAAAATGATAGTTTTTTGTTAGGAGTATTCGTTTTATGATGAAGGATCGGGTCTAGTCCAAGTTGGGTTCAAGAATCAATGAATTTCTCTGTTTTGGTTGCTGATTTTGTAACAAATACTGGAATTTGGATGATCGTGCAGCCGGAAGACATCTCTGAGCTGAATGTATACATTTTTTTTTTTCAAATGAGAAATATGCATACAACTTGGCCTGTACATTATGCTCATCTCAAAGCATAGGATGAAACAGAAATGAAAGTTATTAGGGCTCCTCATCAGTTTGGAATGCATATATCAAATAGAAGTGAAGTGGGCTGTCGGTTGACCTAGATTTGTTTTCTCTAACCCGTTCAAATTAAACACACTCCCAAAAAATAAAAGTGATCAGGTACTTTTTTTTTTTATTTTTTTTTGAAAAAAATAAAATAAAAACCATTTCATTAAATGAATTATTTATATTTTTAAATAACTTTTTAAAGATGTTTCTAAATTGAGGCATAAAATTTGCATTGAGGCCTCATTTTAAGTTGTTGTATTAAATATAAATTAAAAAAAAATTATTTATATATTTTAAATAAAATCTTATTTGATTGAAAATTTTGAAAATATTCTATATAATGTTTTAAATTTTATTATATTATAATTACGAATGACTCACTTAAATTTCACCTTATGCCTCAATGTGTATATTGAGCCGCCCTTGGTAATTCCCCTGCTCCGATCTTTGTCCATGTCTGTAGTTCTCTCATATTAATTAATGCAAATCCAAAAAATGAATATGGTACTGATCATCCGATTGCCTAAAGAATTAATAGCAACAAAAAAACTACCCTGCTTACCAGTTGGCTAGCTATATATATTAATGCACCTTTGATCACTGGTAAAAGGAAAAAGAAAAAAGAAAAAGATCCAAAGTCCAGTTTCACTATTTACAAGTGATCGAATAACAAGTTGACAGTACACAGAAATCAGCATTACATGCAGTAGACCAATGCAACTTAATTTGTCCAGTAGATATTGAATGGCCGGAATGCTCAGCCAAAAAACTTTAATAGCGATATATGAAGGTGACCCGCTTGCAGTGACTTGCAGTACTCAAAACATGTCATGAATTCACGATGTTTAGCATTAAGGACCAGGTCATGCTTAGATATTGCTGTACGTATATATGTCATACACTAGCTAGTTTTTTTCTTCCTTATATATAAATCCAGCCTGACAGGAATATATAGTCTTTGAAAGTTGTGAGAATCAAACCCATTCTCATGCCATATTCCCTTTTCCTCATGATCACTTCTCCATCCTTTTTTTGTTTGCAATCACCTGGAGCTTTAGCCACACATAACAAACAAGCCCCAAAAATGTTGCACGTTCAATCAAAAGATTCAACTTGCATAATTAACTCGAGCTGCAATTTCCTCTTCCTCACAAATACCCTTGATCTATATATATATATATATATATATATATATTTTCAATCAAGAAGAGTAGGACCGCAAATCAAAACAAAGGCAAATATATAGGCCGGAGAAGGGGAAATATCAGTCGTGCGGTTTGCCGTGCCAATCGGGTCTGCCTAATGTGAACTCCAAGCTTGGGTTCCCTAAGTAGCTCTTCGTTTGAGTTGAACCTGCACATTCCTGTAATGTTTTTGTAAATTTGGTTACAAGAATTTAAAGTATTCGCAAATGAATGTATGCAATGGAATATGCTGATCAAGATTTTGCAAGAACCGTACATGATGATCTAGTTATAACACAAATATGTCACCATAGGATATATATATATATATATATATATATAGATGATGAAGATTTATGGATTTTGAGAAGCAAATTAAATTGAGTCGTATTTTATGATGAGAAGTACTACAGCTACAAAGAGATCTCACAAAAGTAAACTCATAAACTGACATGACTTTATATAATACGTTAGATCTATAAGAGATAATCTCACAAATCATGTATCAAATCAAATCACACAAGAATAGCCAAGATTCGAGGAGCTGACTGTCATGATCACAAGAATTAAGCTTCACATCTTTACATCCACGATTTTAGTTAGCCTTCCTAAAATATACTCTGCACTCTTTGTATATATATAGCACTCATTTCATTTGTACATGTATCAAATATTTGTAATCAAATCTGTCAATATACAGTCAATATTCAAATTCCATCAAGATTTATTTTATAATAAAAATAATTTTAGAAATATTGAAGAGGAGACAACCCGCTTTTGAACTTAAGACTATATATGCGCGTCGCGTGCTTGATCTAGCAAACTCAGAGTGGGATCAGAACGATCTTGTGTCTCCGTAGCAAATTATCACAATCTAACGTACTATATCAAGCCACGTCAATATGTATGTTTACTTTTGTGGAATTTCATTGTGATTAAAACGTACATTTCTCTTTTATGATAGGGTTCCATGCTTAAATAATCCATACGTACCTGCAAATGGTGTGGTCTTGGTCTAATTTGTTGTGACTCGAAGGATGCAGCTTTGAGCCGCTCGATGTCATTGCTGTTAGCTTGTGACCATTCCTCCCTGCTAGCAAAATTTTAAAACTTCGAGTACTCAGCCAGAATTTATACCATTTTGGTAGTGTATTATCTTATCATACACTACACACATATGTATATACTATATATATTGCATGGGAAGATCTAAAGATCATCATCAGATGAGCTAGCAATTATTTCCAAATATAATTCGATCCTCATGAACAAAAAAGAATTAATCAATACATAGAAATTAAACTTGTTGGCATCACCAATTCATTCACTTGTAAAATTTATAAGTTTCTCTAACATACTTAACTAATATTGTAGACTTATAAGATAGTTAGCTGCAGCCATTGGAACGTCATTATATTCTAGGGTACAATAATCCCCCCTTTAATGTAAGACTTAAAACCCATGTGTGACACTCACAATATATATTCAATAATCCAGAATGAGATCACCTAATGACATTAATCAAAGGTAGAGAGAGAGACCATTAATGGTTCATCGATCTATTTATCACAAATCAAATTTCCAGGCAGTACTGCTTAAAAAAAATATAATCAAGAAAAATGTTTTGAAGTATTTGAACTATACTATATATCTACGCGGTACTATATATGGTCATTCTCACAAGTGACATATAATGTTGGTAGTAGAATGATTCATTAATAGTACATAGGAAAAACTTCAGGGACGCAATAGCATCTCAAAACTGCATATATATATATATATATATATAGCTGTACGTTCATATTAACTAATGGTATTACTTTCTACAAAGCAAAATATCTTCTGATCGAGTTTGGCTATATATATGTATGTATGTATGTATATAAGCTCCTTATGATTTTGTTTTAAAGAATGTACATTTAACCATTTCTTTTTTACTAAACCCTAACTGATCATATGATCATCCTGACATGGTACTGCAACTAAGTACTATGAGATGTTTATGTTGTTCTCGATCTCTTAATTTCCACCAATGGTACTACACCGGCTAGTATCTATAATATATATATATATATATATATATGTATATGTATATATATGTGGGATATATATATCAATGCTGCGTTTGGCCGGTTTGACTGAAGCTCAACATGCATGCATACTTAATTAAGTACTAAATTTCTAGTTAACAATCTGGTGCAGTACTATATTGAACTTATTTGATCCCCTTGCCACATTTGGAGGTATTATTATAAATTAAACTGTAAAAAATCTTTTATCTCATCAAGTTTCATGTAACAAAATATATATATATATATATATTAATTTAGTGTTGAAAATTATGATCTATCATAAGCTAGGTAGGTAATTTACTTGGTAAAAAACCTAAACAAGTAATGCAAAATGCATGAGCTCAGCATTAAAAGAGTTTCAATATAGAAAAAAGTTAATTGTATTTTGATATTATTTTTCAGACCCCTATAAATAGATATCTATGCTTTGTATTTGTACATACTCAAGAATAGTAAAGATATAGCCATCAAACTCTCTATCTCCGCCAGCTTCTCTCTTGATCACCTTGATCCCCATCTCTTTTTCTCATAATTTATTTCATTTTATTTTTATTTTTATCACAGGTAATTAAATGGCGGTGGATATAATGGATGATCAAGAGCATGATGCTGGTAATTAGCAATTAATAAGATGTTCTTCCCAAAGGGCTTAAATAAGTACTAATTAATGTGCATAATAACACGGAAATCCAACGTCGTCATTAGGCCGTACATACGAATCTCTACTATATATATAGCATTTCCTGTCCCGGCCTTTGCATTGGGAATCATTGACAAAATGAAATGCAGCGAATAAGCATCCATCTCTATCATCCAATTTTGAAGTAATTACTTAATTAGTATAGCTGTTATAGAATATATATATATATATATATATATTTATATCACGCATAAAAAAAAGAAACTTATACAGATTGATCTTCTAAAGACCAAGCTACAGTACTTGATCGAATCACCCTTCTGACGGCCATTCTATTTCCAGCTAGCCGACAGGTTCCACTCTAACTACCTAGTACTACTTGTGCTAGCTACTTTTAGATTGTAATATCAAACAAAATGGAAGCTGGTACCTCGACCATGATCATGATCATATAATCTCTTAATTTGAAAGGAGGGGGAGCACTTGGGAGTCATGATGTGAATGGTCTTTTTGGCCGTCACATATATCATGCAATCTCCTCGTGGAAATCAGAATAAGAACCAGATTGATTTTAATAAAGAACAGTCATCATTATTAAACAATAACAACAATTAGAATATATAAGAGTGTGTATATATATATATATCAAGATGCGCAGTTCTAAAGAAAAAGCAAAAGCGTAGGCGCTGTCCTCAATATCGTTTGATTATATATGTCTGTCTTTTGTTTCCGATATCTATCGATCAAAGCTACAAATATGATCTTAGCAAAAATATAAAACTTATGAGATCAATGAGAGAGAGAGAGAGAGAGAAATATAGAAAGCAAAAACCAAACAGAAATAAAGCAAAAGCTGCCACAAGAACCCTTTTATTCTTCAAAAATGGTGGACGTGGGCTTGCGTTTCTAAGCTAAGATACCATGCAAAAGTAAAAGGAACGCAGTTCGCGTCAGTCCATCCCCACCTAAGATACTTGAAGTGTTAAAAATAGTATTTGTGATGGATTATTTGGGATGAACATAACTATTTACGACCACAACAGAGTAATTTTAATAAAAAATTTGACCACAAATAAATAATTTTCTTATCGTGTATATACCTTTTGGCGTAACATATGACCATAATATACTACTACAAAACTTTCTTCTTTATAAAAAAAAAAAAATTCTATGTTGCAATATTATATATGCGTCAATTAGAGAGATCAGAAAGAGATTGGTGAAGCTAGCTACCTCGAAGAGTTACTCCACAGACTGGAAGAAGGATAGTCCACATCTTGTTGTATGGGCCGTTGATCAGCCTGTCCTCTTTGATCGGCAAACGGACGTAGACCATGATCACAAGCACTTCCCATAGGGGAGATTAATTCGTCTTCCCCAGATCCATCTGATTGACCTTCAAATTGAGAACCAATACTTTCATGTGAATGTTTAATTAGGTCATGCATGCATATAGAAAATGTGTGCAAGTATATTATAGATTATGTGCATGTATGGATGCATGCATGCATGCATCAATATTATGTATATGCATATGTCATTCGCGACATGAGTAGGATTAATAGTAGAAAGGAACAGAAATGTCAAAGGGAGAATTAACCAAATATTGGAAGTCGGTGCAGTAAAATATTATGGGAAAAGAACATAACGCAGGGGGTAAGTTAAAGATAAGGCTGCAGAAAATAAAGAAAAAGTTGAAGCTAAGCAATACGAATTACCTGAGGAAGCTGCAGGCTTGTCAGTGGTCTTAACAGTCCGATACATCTGCAAAGCCATTGGGAATTCGCATTTAGAAATTAGACATTTGAACACTTATATATAATTGAATTAAGTATATATACAGCCCAAAAAAAGAATAATACGATAAAAAAGAAAAAAACAGAGATCTCTCTATCTCTCTCTTTCTTTTGTCTGTGGCCAGTGGGCTTCTTCGTTTCATCGTTAATCGGGAAGTTGATGTTTGTTAATTAGTTTGTAAAGATGGTTGTTATTGAGAAATGATGACCACTTTTGTCTGTCGTCATTCTACTTTGTTCTCTCTCTATTTGTGAAAGCAGAAGCTGTCTGTCCTGTCGCAGAAGCTATATACTCGTGCATAGCTAACTCCTCTTTAATTCACTCATTGTCTCATTCATTCAGTCATTCGCTGCGTTCATCGGCTACTGCGCCGGCGAGACAGATCAACACCGCCGCAGATGAACGAGCCACATAGATAGATAGATAGAGAGAGAGAGAGAGAGACAGAGAGAGAGAGAGAGAGTCTTATTATGTGATATTTACCTGTAAATGGCTCTTGACATGAGCTAATGTGAGATCCTTGACATCCATGAGCTCAAGAACTGATTTCGGTGTAGCTCCTGAAACTCATCATCCCCAAAAAGATTAGACTAGAAAGTCTAAAGAAAATACATGCACAAAATCTAAAACTCAATGGAAATCACAAAAATGGAAAAGGAAAAGAAAAGGGCAAGATCAGACTAGCTAGCAAAAGAAGAGCTCTTTACTTTCATGGCCACCAAGAAGCTCGACAGCGTGGACGAATCGGGCATGGAGCGTGGTCGTCCAGCGCATCCTTGGTGCTCTCATACTCCGTTTTGTTGGGAGCTTAGGCAAAAACCTCGATCTCATCATCCCATGAGACGCCTCCGACGGTCCTATCCCATACTGATTGTGGTGATCATGATGATGGTGCAATTGCTGGGATTTGAAAGCATCTGCCGAGAACCCATTAAACCTTGTTGTAGCCCCCAATCTAAAAGCCGCCGAAGAGGCATTGGGAACCGAGTTTAAGATTGACATGGGATCCAAGCCCCCTCCATAGTAAGACGAAGGTGAATGAGATACAGATGGTGTGCACAAAGAGGAGCAAGAGGAAGACAAAGAGGGATAAGAAGGATTTTGGTAGAAGCACATCTTAGGATCCTTATCTCTCGTAGGGTCCATGGGCAAGAAGGGAAATGAACGGCTATGATAGATCGGAATCCCTTTGATCGGCGTCAAACCGTCTGAGGAGACATCGAGCAGTGAAACGCCATGATTTATGTGATTTAAGTGATTGTTAGACTGGTAAAGAAGATGCCTTTGTTGTTGATAAGGCTTATGTGGTGCTTCTTCAGCTCCACATCTGGAATTCCTCCCAAGGGAGAGTTCGGTATGAGCTTGGGATTCAGTCCTCTCAGAGATATTGCTGTTGGAATTGTGGGCTTCTCGTTGGCTCAAAAGATCGAACCTGGTGTCTAGTTCATTGCTAATAGTGCAAATGGAAGAAGACGAACTGTTGGGAGGACTAATGTGCAGGGAGAGATCGGGGAGAGGGGTTGAAGAGGGTTCAATGAAAATCCCTTCCAAGGGCATTTTCATGAACCGTTTTTACCAAATAGAAGCTTGTCTTAGCACAATTCAACTTTATACCATACAGAAACAAAAGAAAGTGAAGCTATTGACAAGTGGGTCTTTAATCTTTCGATCTTGATCTTGAAGATATATGAACGATATATATTTTCTCCCTTCCAGAAACACAAGGAAAAGCTATTAAAGAACAGTTTGGTAGGCTTTTTAAGACAAAAGAGGGAAAATATGAAGTGAGTTGAACCAAAGAAAAAAAAATCCGCTATCTTCTAAAACAAATACACATGAGAGAGAGAGAGAGAGAGAGAGAGAGAGAGAGAGAGAGAGAGAGAGAGAGAGACTGTTGTTAAGCAAAAGAAGGAAGATATAAAATAAAGAAATTAACCCAGAAAGGCACGGAAAGGAAAAGGAGGAGTACTGGGGGATTTAGGTCCGGTGTGTCCTCGAGAGTATATTTAGGAAAATGACACTTGAAGAAGAAGAAGAGCACAGGCTCTTTCTTCTCTCTCTTTATCTCCCTCTCTGTGGTCAAAACCCACAAGAGATGCACCAAAAAATATAATCACTTTGGATTTCCCTTCCCCGGAGACGACGGGATAAAAAAGAAAAAGAAAGAGAGCTAGACAGAGAAAGACACCCTCATGTGTGATTCCTTTTCCCCCACCCTCCTCGCTCTCTTTGATCTCTCTCGTTAACATTACTTTTTCTCAAAATATTTTAATGGGTTCTCATTTCCTTACATAAAAGCTGGCCGGTAGGCAAGCCAAGAGATCAGCTGTAAACGCAAATAACGTCTTTTCTTTTTCTTTGTTCACAAAATCTTGGAGAAGATATTGAATAATGTTCCATATATATATATATATATAATATAGATAGATAGAAAGATAGAAAGACCCGGCCATTGACCTTAGTGAAATTAGTAAGAGACCGATGGACGAGGCCGCCATAAAGGGGCTTTTGTTTGCTTTCTTGTACATGTACGCGTCCTGAACCCTAATTCTACATTAGTTAATAGCTTCCAAATTATAATACCCCTTTCATCCTCCCAAAATACTTGCTTACCAATTATGTCCTCCTCCACATGCAGCATGAACGTCCAAAATCTTCTCGTTGACATCAGTACCCTCTGATCTGTGTGTGTCAGGCTTTTCAAAACCCTAGGTTAAATAGAAGTTATATGGTCTTTAATAAGTTGTAATATTAACCCCTTTCTTTAAACGCTGTTCCCGGAGATAACAAACTAATCTCTGGGGCACCCAATGCAACCTTTTTGTTCTTAATTAATGGAGACTTTATCTACTGTATATGCTACCCTGTCCAATTTTGCCAACGAGAGAGTAATTCAAAGGTGGTTGTTCGGACTTTAGATGGTGCATTAAATGCATATTTGGGTAAAGTAAATGCTGTTTGGTTACTTTCTAGGATGGGTTCTGTACGTATATTAGAGAAGTAGTGGAAAATTCAAAACAAAGTTAAGAGAACATCTGAAGTCATGTACATCGATCATGCGTTGCACACGTTTTTCTTTTCGACGCGCGCGTCATTGTAAGAAAATGGTCTTTGTCCAATGTACAGAATCGTAGTTAAATAATCAAGCTGATATGCCCATATTAATTAATTACATCATCCGCTATATATATACATCACTATATATATATATGTATCTTAATTATTATTATTAATCTTTTTTTTGAGAAACAATCTTCTTTTATCATACGTAATTTAGACATTTCTTTATATATATATATATAGGTGTTGCTATTCAGTTCCATGAGTTTGTTTCTTCAAAGTTATCATTAGTGCCTTTTTTTTTTTTCTTTAAAACATTTTTAAACATTAAAAAAAACACTATTTCACTAATAGTGATCACTTCCTAATTATCCATTAAAGAAAAAAATTAAAATACCGGACATTAATTTTAAGGGGCAAAATCATGGGGGCCAAGTATCATTTTCTTATATATATATATATATATATATATATATATCTCACTTATCATAGACTGAGGTGAGGTGCATTCAGAAGTCCTATGACACCATTAAATAGGAGTTCTTGGTGCTGTGTTAAACTTATAGAGTTTCCTGATTTGATCAGAAACAATGCATATCCACCACCAAGCCGTGCTGATCATCTGTTAATTTGAGTGTTGAGCTTTGTCGAGGGACCGGAGGAGATTGAGACTAGGTGATCCTATGTTACCTAGCGCCTGATCACCTTTTCTTCTGGGTGATCGAAGCCTTTTTGGGGACGATGAAAGGTATTACTTTTGACAAACTGTTTAATTAATTATTAGAGCACTAGAGATGTAGTAGTAAAGAGGAAATGTTGCACATTTGCTTTGCAGATTATCTCTTCTCTCCTCTTTTTTCCTTTTGTAAAGGAGATGAACCCTTTGCTGTACGTGTACCTTGTTAAAGATTGCCTTGATAAATTCTCAGCTATATAGCATCAATGTTTCCAAATGTCCTAGAAAAATTCATATATAGCTTTTGTGTGTGGAGTTGCCAAGCCAATCAAAAGGCTGCTCTTAACAGATTATTAAGTAAGATATTACAGTAAGGGTAAACTCGTGATGAGGCACGGCCTTGGCATGCCTCTGATACTCTCAAGGCTCCAGAAATAGGAATATATAGTACTCTGTTCATGGAAGTGTAATTAAAAGACCCACGACTTGATCAAAGCAATGAGATTCAAGGATCGGAGGGGTTTGAGTAGAAGTGGCGGGCGGCCTAAAAATTCTGAGATGTAGCGCGCGTGTGGCAAGTGATTTCAAGCCTAACACCATTCATGTAGAAGAGATAGCGTGAAGTGGCTCTCGGTGGCCAATAGAAAATTCTTCATCAAGCGTGCACTTAATACATTTTTTAGGATAGAAAAAATTTGGAGAGAAGTCACTGTAGTGGGAGCAGCCGCTGCACACCCTACGTGGCATAAGTAAAATGACAAAAAACACCTTACAATATACATTTCCCAAATTCGACTGATAGAGAGTGGATGAGAGAGAGAGAGACCGACAATGAGAGAGAGAGTGGCGATGAGAGAGATCAACGATGAGAGAGAGCGGAGATGAGAGAGAGAGACCGAGATGAGAGAGAGAGCATGAGAGATGAGAGAGAGAGTCAAGGAGAGAGAGATGATGAGGGATGAGAGAGAGAGAGAGCCGACGAGAGATCTAATGAGAGAGAGAGAGTAGAGGAGAGATAAGAGTCGGCGAGAGAGAGTCGTTGATGAGAGAGAGGGGTAGTCTGTGTGTTTTGCAAAAAAAAAAAAAAAACAAATGGACCAGAAGTAATTACGTAGTGTGTGTAATATATGTACAGCTACCGTGGCTGCTATATAACAATACTCTTTTCCACGTAGGATCGGCTAATTAAGAATGATGAGAATTATACAGCATGTTCAATGCATATTTTGTCAGGCGAGCGAAAGCCAATGATCATGTGAATCATTCATTTTTATCATGCCGCCTATGAGCAGCGAATCATCTACTTTGTTTGTGATTAGTGTAGTATACCACGAATGCACGATGGGTGTTCGAATTATCCAGCTTCCTAGGTTTTGGTTCTTATCGATGTTCTCCAAAATGTCAAATCAGAAAACTACTCTGCTTTAGAGATTTCCAGCAACGCAAGACCAGAACAATACAGTAACAAAGATCAGAGATGGAAGGGCTAAGTGTTCTGGGTTTACTTGAGCTAGCTTTTTAATGCTTCTGCACATGTTATCTTTAATTTCTGGATGGACATGTTTACTTGGCAAAGTGTAGTCTTATGATTTGCTGTGTGTGCTGTCTTGACTCGTGCTCTGCTCTGCCATATGTGTGCTGTTTGTATTCAGTAGATCGTTCCTGCGACGTTTGGAATGTGTTATTGATGCTGCATTGTGCTGTCGTTTTTGGTGTGTGGTCTGTGGTTAGAAAGTATTTGTGGGTAACTGTTAGGGTGTAATCCTAAGCAGCCCAATATGGTATATATAAGCAGATGCTACATACTATATATGTTGTGTGGGATATTGCTTGGTTATTAATTTGTATGGATTTTATCCTATTTATTGTATAGTTTCTTTGAGGAATACACCATCTTATTGAAAAATAATTTAACTACAAAATAATTTAACGAAAATAAATTTATAAACTGACGTGGTTTAATATGATATGTTATATGTATAGTTACTTTTATTGTAAACTAGATATAATAGATCACATGAATAGAATGTTTGTAAATTTATTTTTATAAAATCATTTTATAGTTATAACACTTTTCTAATCTTATTATCCAAAAATAGAACTGGGCAATAAAAACTATACATTTCATTGCAAGAGAAATTATATTTACAGTCATAGAATGCGCAAACATCGTGCACTCTTTTTGAAAAAAGTAAATAAATCTAAGATCTACATAAAAAAAATTATTCTTTTAATAATAGATTTTATTTTTTATCAAAAAAAAATGTGCAGCATTTATACAATATATAACTGTATTTAATATTATTTTTTAGTGCAATTGCTTAAATTACTTTATATATATATACATACAAATATTTATATAGAGTTGTCAGAATTTGGGCCAATATGGACCAGTTTAATTTTTTACCGAGCATGTGGAATTTAGGGCAAAACACGATCGGAGTTGGGCCACAAAACCTGAGATGGATGAGTAGAAGTTGACAACATAGAAAAAGAAATTCGGATTCATCATATGGTTATAATTACCCACACAGAAAATAGATATCACATGTGTTTCTCATTTATTGGTTCTGAGTTTGACAAGAATGTATGGCAGAGAATATGGAATAGCCTGTACCTTATATTATATTTTATTAAAAAATATTAAATACAATTGTAGAGTTCAAGCGTTTTGCTTTTATTTAAAAAGAAAAAATGAATTAATACGGAATTTATATAAAAAAAATTATTTTTTAATAGTAAATATTATTATTTTTAAAATAAAATATGCTACATTTACATATTTTATGACTATATCTAACCTTACTAATACTTACGCTAGAATTAGATATAAAAATCATTTCATCTTTTCTCATTTAATTATTATAATTTTTTTAAATTTTCATATAAATATAAGAAATAAATAAATAAATATTTTTAAATTTTAAAATAATAATAATATTAAAAATAAATATTATAATAATATATTATTTAATTTTTAATTTTCATCATAACTCACCTCAACTCATTGTCCAAATATATCCCAAATTATTGGTAGATCTATACCATAAGGGGGATGCTCATTCCGATCAGTCAGAACCATTTTTTTGATGGCCTGGCCCCACATTCCGAATTTTCATATAAATAAATGAAAAAAAATTGGAAAATTTAAATGCATATGGTCCCGTTTGTTTTATCTCATCTCATATTATTATTATAATTTTTTAAATTTTTATATAATATATAATGAACAATTCAACTCTTTCAAATATCAAAATAATAATAATATTAAAAAATAATATTCTATCAATATTTTATTCAACTTTTAACTTTCATTTAAAACTATTTAGATGCGGTTTGAATAGTAAATTGAGACGAAATAAAAATAAATTATTGAATAAAATATTATTAAAATATTATTTTTTAATATTATTATTATTTAAAAATTTTAAAAAAATTAAATTATTTATTATATTTTATATAAAAATTAAAAAAAATTATAATAATATAATAAAATAAAATAAAATGAAATATTTTTTACATCCAAACCACCTTAATCTTATCTTTTTTTTTTTTTTTTTTAATTCCAACTACCAAAAGAACTGTACTAGCAGCATTTTATATATAAAAAAATGGTTAAGCTTTTTGGGGCTAGATTTTCCATTTCCATTTGTATTTAATTTACTGGGGTCCACTGGTTTGACGGTTGGTGACAAATATATGCATATATACCAATTAATTTCTCTATGAGAAATTATAAATCGGATAATCTTTACCGGTATATCTAACTCGACATGCAATGAATCGGAGAATGGTGGAAAAATGGTGGAGATCAAGGGTGGGAAGTCGTGCTTGTATTATGTCAAATCATAAACATTCAATTATATAGATTAATTTTAATCTAATTTGTTAAGTTAAACATGTTAAATTTTTAAATCTTAATCCGACCCATTTAGTTTACAGAGTGTCGTGTCGCCTGTTTGGATCATTTTAATAATTAATTATAAATAAATCAACACAACACTACTCATTTAAATCCATTTTATATAAATAGGTTGAACTGATATGCATAATCTATTTGACCTGATTATCATTATAAAATTTTAAATCTATATTTATTAGTAACCACAATATCTTTAAATAAATAAGACTACATACTAACAAAAAATATTAATATTTCTCAAATTTTAACATAGAATAAAATAAATATCACAAATCATACAATAACAAATATGAGCATACTTCCATAATTACAATCCCAATAATAAAAACATAAACATACTGTGAAATGCCCATTTACAACTCAACAATAATAAAATTATGATTTTGAAATAAAATCTAAACGGATAAAAATAAGTTGATTTTCAGTTAAACGAGTTGACTCGTTTATAAATCGTGTCTTAACGGGTCAACTCATTAACCCGAACATGTTAACATCAAACCCAAACTCTTTAATTTTGTGATGTATTCATGCTAGATTCACAGGCTGTATCACATATTGTCACCTCTATAATCAAGTGGCCGGATTTGTGTCATGACCAAAACTCAATAATTACTTAACATTGTATTATCAAGTAGGTGTGTAGATCACACAATTCATATAACTTAAATGGATAGATTTAATTTGTAATATTCAAATATTCAAATTTATCTTTTAAATTAAATTATTTCATGTAAGCATTTTATTAAGTGTGTTACACACCAACTTATAAATAGATTTTTTTTTTTTAGTTTGAATAAATTACGGGTATAAATCAAATGGACATGCATGTCCATTCATTTATTTAACTTTTTTCGGGAACGTGGAATTATGAGTATTTCATCAAAAATAAGTAAATAGTGAATGATTAGAAACAGATGAAACTTAAAATCAAAATGGATTAATAGCTATTTGTATTCATCAGTTTGGTTATAACACTAGAAAATTAGAAGTTCTAATTTAGAACCTAGCTAAATATGGATTACATGACCCCATGCCTGCTTATATATTGCCAATAGGCCCAATAACTTTTGATACGTGTCATTTTTCATGTCATCATCTTGTGCATGCTACGTCAATTTAAAAAATAAAAACTAGAAATTATTTGAAAAAAGTATAAACAAAAATTTAATCATGTCTACCTACTTTCCAACTCGATCGACACCACCACTTATATATCATCGTGGAGGACGTGGTTATTTTGAGTCGGGCCATATATCTATACTAATATAATAAGTGTGGATAGTCATAAACATAGTCTTTCGTGTAGTTTCCTTTTTTTTTTTTTTTTTTTTTTGTGTGTGTGTGTGTTTTTTCCATTTTATTCCTATGTTGTAGTGTTTTTGTCTGTTTAACGGGAAGTATTTTGGTCTTTTGAGATATTTTAATATTGTAATATTTTCCTTTTTCGAGATATATATTTCAATTTTAACTTAAAACCTTCTCTCTCTACCTTTATTGTTTCATTTTAATTATCTATCTGCCTTTTCCCTTCCCACTTAAAACCCTCTCTCTCTCTCTGCCTTTATTGTTCCACTTTAACTCTCTCTCTCTTTTCCCCTCCCGAAAACTCTATTTTCTCTCTTCTCCTAAAGCGACGCTTTCTTTATGAATTCTCTCTCTGGTTTGTTTTTATTTTATTTTTATTTTCCTTTTAGGTGCTGTTGGTTTGAGAATTTTACAACAGTTTGCTGGGTTTTTTTTTTGGGTGCCGTTCGTTTAGGGATTTTACATGGTTTGCATGTTGGGTGTTGTTTATTTGCGATGAAATAAAATTTTCTCTTCGCATTTGCATGTTATGGGTTTAGATGTTTTGGGTTTTTTGTATTTTTTTATGAAAAGATTAACTTTTTTCTTCATATTTGCATGTTGCGGGCTTACATGTTGTGGGTTTTTGTATTTTTTTGTGAAAAAATATATTTTTTCGTGGGTTTGTTATGTTTTTTTTTTGTTGTTTGCTGTTTATTTTTTCGTATTTTTGGTTTCGTTGATTTTTTTTTTTTGTGATTTCGTTATTTACAGATTTTTTAAGAGATGGGGTTTTTTCGGTTGTTTGATTATGTTTTTCTTTTGGATTTTCATGTCGTGAGTTGTCCTGTGGGTTTGCATGTTGTTTGAGCTCGGTTTGTTTACTTCTCATTTCATTTTTTTAAAAGATATAATTTTTTTGGTTGTTTGATAGATTTTTTTTTTCTTTTTTTTGGTTATTTGCATGTTGTGAGTTCTCTGTTTTGGATTTTCTCTGTTCGGGTTTGTTATTTGTAGCATTAGGTTTGTCTTCGTTGATTTTTTTTTCTGTGGATGTGCATATTGTGAGTTATTTTTTTCTCTTTGTTAATGGTTTGTCTTCGATTTTTTTGGTTGTTTGATGCATTTTTTTTGGATTTACATGTTGTGAGTCATCTGAGTTTGGGTTTTCTCTCTTCGCATTTGTTATTTGCAGCATTTGGTTTATCTTTGTTGATTTGTTTCCCTGTAGATTTGCATGTTGTGAGTTATTCTCTATTCTTTGTTTTTGTTATTCAAATGTTTTTGAAAATATATATATATTTTTTTAATGTTTGATGGGGCTTTTTTTCCCGTAGATTTGCATGTTGGGCGTCGGAGGTTTTTTTTGGTTGTATAGTTAGATGGAAATCAGTTTATGTTTGGTTATTTGATTTCTTTTTGTATGTTATTTGCTTGCATGTTGTGATTTTTGTGACTTTTTCTGCACTGCATGTATGTTATTAATTTTCTGCACTACATGTAAATTTTTTGGGCTATTTAGTTTGAGGATTGTGTTTGTAAATTTTTTTCATTTCTGTATAAATCTTTAGTGATTTTTTGTTATAATTTTGTAACTACATTTTTAAAATTAATATATAGTATGTAATTGATTTTAATAAATGGATTTTCTGTATATAACTGTTTTATATTATTTTTGTTATATTAAATTGTTATCTTTTTCATTTGATGTTATGATGAATAACTTGTTTTGGCCTTTTAACTAACTGGTTTTAGCCTTTATTTCAGGTTGGTATCCCTTTTTTTTACAACTTTTTATAATTTGTTTGTATTATCTTATTATTTTTTATTGTGAATATATTCATTTTTTCCTGTAGATTTGCATGTTGTGCGTCGGAGTTTTTTTTGGTTGTATAGTTAAATGGAAGTCAGTTTATGTTTAGTTATTTGCTTTCCTTTTGTATGTTATTTGTTTGCATGTTGTAGTTTTTGTGACTTTTTTCTAAACTGCATGTGTGTTATTAAATTTTTATTTGCTTTCTTGTTGTATGTTATTTGCTTGCATGTTGTGGTTTTTTTGACTTTTTTAGCACTGCATGTGCATTATTAATTTTCTGCACTGCATATAAATTTCTTGGGCTATTTAGTTTGAGGATTGTGATTGTAAATTTTTCTCATTTCTATATAAATCTTTAGTGATTTTTTATTTTAATTTTACAACGGCATTTATAAAATTAATAAATAGTATGGAACTGATTTTAATAAATGGATTTCCTGTATATAAATGTTTTATATTATTTTTGTTTTATTGAATTATTGTCTTTTTCATTTGATGTTATGATGACTAACTGGTTTTGGTTTTTATTTGAGGTTGGTATCCCATTTTTTACAACTTTTTGTTATTTGTTTGCATTATTTTATTATTTTTTATTTTGAATATATTCATTGTGTGACATTAACTTTTTGTTTATTTTTTTGTAGAGAGTTTCTAACAATAGTATTCACATTGGAGTTTTACTTTAAGGTTTACTTTTCTCAATTGTTTCGTTATAACATGTGATTATTAATTTATCTATACTATATATAATAAGTGTGGATAGCCATGAACAATAATTTTTGTCGTCTGTGTAGCTGCCCATTTTTGTGTGTGTTTTCCCCTTTTTATCCTTCTGTTTTAGCATTTTTGTCTGTTTAATTGGGGGTATTTTAGTCTTTCGGGGTATTTTGGTCTTTTTTCCTTTTCATTTCCCGAGATACATGCCTTGGTTTTAACTTAAAACTGTCTCTCTCTCTGCCTTTATTCTTCGGTTTTAACTTTCTCTTTTTGCCTTTTTCCTTTCATGCATTTTTTACTTTCTGCTTCATTTATTTTTTTATTCAATTGTTCATATTTTTTTTTCCCATTTTTGAATTTATGCACTTGATTATTTAGTTCTTTGAAAGAATTTGGGTTGTGTGTGTTGTAGATTTGGATATTATGGGTTTATGTGTTTTATTTTTTATTTCATGCATTTTTTAACTTCTTCATTTTTGGAAGATTTACAAAGGATGAGAATAACGCAACAGAAAAAGTCATTGTTGGATGCTAATATGTACTATAAATATATTTTTATGTAGTAACTATAGAAAATATAATTGTTAACTATGGACCAGACAAGACATATTCTATATTTTTATTTGTTAATAAAAATACTTTTTATAAATTGTGATTCTATTGTTGGTTTTTGTTTCTCTTTGAATTTATGTATTTGATTGGTTTAATTCTTTGATGGAATTTCTTTTCAACTTTGATTCATTTTGATTCATTTTGTTTTGTGGAGTTTGAGTTCTGTGAAGTTATTTTTTTCAGGTACAATACAGTGTTGTATTTTTCTGTTTATATAGGGATAGTTTGGTCTTTTTAGAGGGGCTGTAGGTTTTTTTTTAATGGGACCCCATCGATATGACATGATAATCCTCACTTGGATGCCCATATTGCAGTTTATGGTACTTTCCGCATAAGGCAATTGGGATTTGGGTAGGGCTTTGCAGCCATTCGACACGAATGGTTCCTTGTAACTACAACATACTTTTATTTAGCATTATTGTGATTTGGATTCTATTTGCCATATTTGAAGATTTGATTTGATTTGTTTTTTGTGGTGGTTTTTTTTGGATGGCATTTTATGTTGCTTTAAGACTTGCAATTTTTTTTTTTTTGGTTAGTTTTCCGTTGTCGATGATGCACTTCGTTCTTCTTAAAAGAGGTAAATGGATTTTTGTCCGGCCGTCCCATCTTTGTGGTGTTATTTTTTTTTATAGAAGTTCTGATGAAAGATATGATTTTTTATTTTTACATAAAAGACTGTGATTTTTTATCATTTAATTGATAGTATTTGTTTGTTTGTGGAAGAAATATATGGATTATTTTTGTGTGCTATACCATGAAAGATAATTCCACTTTGTTTTTTTGAGATTTAAAGCTGTTTTTTTTCAAGGTCGGTTTAAGTGAGTGTTTTGATGCACTTCATTCGTTGCAATCAGCTGTGATGATAGCGTCATGTTTGAGACAAGGGAATTTTTTTTGTATTTCATTACTCATTATTATTATATTGGTTATTTGATGTCTTTTTTTTTCCTGTTTGTATGTTTTTTTCATTTGTGTATTTTTTGTTGCAATGTTAGGTTTTTTTTCCATGTGATTTTTTGCTATCTTTCTTTCTGAAGTTTTTTTTTGTTGTGTCATTTGTAATTGTTCTATTTTTTCATCTCTTATGTTGCAGTATTTTTTGAGTTATATTTATAAATTTGTAAGAAAATATAATATTTTTTTTATAAAGCAATTATGCTATTTTTATTTCTATCTCTCTATATATATTATCTATATATATATATAATGACCATATATATTTTGTCTCCAGTGGGCAAACGTCCCTTGGACGTTTCATCACCACTAGTATATATATATATAAAATTCTATCTATCTATACATGAATATATAATTTTTTATTTTTATTATTCTATTTAAATACACACATATTAATGTGTATATATATATATATATATTCAAATAAAAGGATAAAAATAATAGATCACATATTGATGTTTAATGGGATATCCCATGCTGGGGCGAGGGGCGGATTGACCCCTGCGGGGACCTGCCAGCCCCTCGCTCCGCACTCTTCCTATTTTTAGTGTAAACTTTTTTAATTTATAATATTTATATAAGTAATTTATATAAATATATTGTATATAAATATATACAATTTGTTAAAAACTTGAATTAATGAGATTACCTTGACCTCCTAGGCCAACCATTATATAGGAGGTCAGGCAATACAATAGTGATAGTTAAGCAAAGTGAGACTTAACAGTAAGTCTCACATTGCTTAACTATCACTATTGTATTGCATTGGTCTCTTATATAATGGTTGGCTTAAGAGGCTAAGACAATCTAAAATATAACTCTAATGAGTTTGTATTTTTTTAATGTATAAATTTCAATTTATACTTTAAATTATATTATAATTTGAGTTTAAAAATATTTTTAGACTACAAAATTTATTTTTAAAGAATAGGTTGAACGGGAGGCGAGGCAGGGTGTGGTTTCTACCCCATCCCCTGGTAGCGGGGCAGGGGGACCGGCCCCTGCCTCTCGAGAGCAGAGGGTGGGGTATGAAACTTCTCCACCCGCATGGTGCGGGGTGGGAGGCGGGGAGGGAGTGCCCCACCCCACACCATACGAGTAGCATCCCTATAGATAGGTGAGCACAGATCCACTTGAAGACCACAACAATATGTAAATCCAAAAGCCTTACAAAGAGAGTCGACGCACCTTGCAAGCTAGATAGAAGCTATCTCAAAAACCAGATCACCAAACTAAAGCGGGATGTTATATTTTTTGTTTTAGTATATTTTTTTTAATAATAAATAAAAACTGACGTCATATTATTATATCTGCCGTTTACGCCAATGGGGCGACTGTACGTAGAAGTTCTGTTGTGTTTATCAGGCTCTAGAACTCATCTTCCGTAATCATGTGAATATCCTTTTCCGATTGTCGCACGGTCAAACGAATTAATTGTTCTTCTGACACGGTATAAAAGACTTTAATTAGATGGAATTAATTAAAAGCATTCCCAAGCTGGAGGAAGACTTTTTATGGGCTGATGGATGGATCCAGGGCGTGCGATTGATGATAAGATAATTAACCAATGATTCGTGTTTCAAAAAATTAATACATCTTGATGAACGAAATTAATCTTGCTCTCAGAGATCTCTAGATCTCTCTCTCTCTCTCTCTCCTACACGTATTCCAATTTTAATAACATTAAAGCCACAAGAAAATAATTTAAATAATAACGACATTAATAATAACAATATTGGAAGATAATACAGGAAACCAAAACTTCCCATCATATAAGATTTTATTTTATTTTTGTCTTTAGTAAAATGCTAGAATGAGAAAGTCAATGTATAATTGTATATAGGTAGATCAAAACGTTAGAAACGTTACGACAGCGAAAGAACATTCTTTTACAACGAAGTATTACAAAGAAGATGCTAAAGATTGCAAGCTGTGTACGTCTATTTGATAAAAAGGTGAGTTTGTAAAGAGAGTCCAATGTGCATGAGCTACCTGCAGGCCGGTCCCCCATTGTGGGTATTTGAAATTGGAAACAATTATTGAAGCGATGATGCTCGTGAGAGTCAAGAGAAGGACAAGAAGTCTTCTAGTGTATCATTTGTATCCACTATCCGCAGAGAGAGAGAGAGAGAGATGAAATGGAATAAAGGAATGAGAGATGAAAATAGCTGAAAAGAACACTTTTTTCCTTCTAATATTGGAATTAAGGAAGAACTTGATGGCAAGATTGAGAGGCTAGATTCCCGGAGATCATGTGAGAAATATGTTAATTATCACATGACATGTTATTCTCATATCCTTATCAAGTACCTCAACAAGGATTAACAACATAATTCTCTAAAAAAATTGCACGGGGAAAATTGATATATATATATATATAATTATTCTAGAGTGTGTAGTTCTCAAAGAATATTTTGGACAACGAAAGTCTCCGACGATTCTGGATGCCCCACCCTTTTGACCCTTCTCTCCCTCGGTTCAACATTCTCGTGGGTCTAAACCAACAATTTCGGTCTCCAACAGCTGTTCAGCTCTATCTCGACGTGAATATATTAGCTTTTGGCTTTGGCCCCACTTGCATGCTACTCACAGTTAACAACTACGGAAAATGTAGAGCAGAGATCAGCCTCTCTCTCTCTCTCTCTCTCCCTCTCCTAGAGGAAGAGAGGAACCGAGCAAATCAGCTTTCGTGATTCCCAAAACAAAAGAGCGCATTATGGGAAGGTCCTTGTTCTGGTTCTGCCTGGTTTGGTGACATGTAAAATGCTTTCATTTTCATCAAAGGTCACCCGCGCGAGTGCATGAAAAAGCAAAGCTAACTCCTTTCCGAAAAGCCATTCACATCTATCTCTCCGTCCTTTTTTATTTTTCTCCCTGTCTAATCCCATGGAGCTAGCTAGAGGTATATATATTTTCAATCTGTCTTTTCTCGTGTGGTAAAGTATGTCTATCGATCTGAGATGCGTAAAACTCAACCTAATATTTGTATTTTGGGTACCCTTTGGCCCACTTCATTTAGCTGCAGTAACGTGACAAAATCTGCTAAACTGCTTCAAGGATATATAGAATTAGGTTATCTCTCACACATGCAGCTTGGAAGGATTTTCTTAGAATTGTGGCTATGTAATACGTATATCATACGAGAGAGCTAGGGTTGTTACGTACAAGTCTGACCTACATAATTTATACACGCCGAAGCTAATATTGCGCCCAACGTCGTCTCTGCTGTACCTTCACTTACTGTAGTTTGCAAATAAAGAAAACTCACACAAGCATATATATATATATATATATATAAAGATGTGACAAATGGACGAGGGCGTGATGGCGATACTTCTGCGTAAAAAGTATGCTAATAATTTGTGATCGAAACAAAGAAATTCATGTAATAATAAATTCGATCACATGCATGTTGGACTTAAAAATAATTCTCTAATGCAGAATAATGCTTTAGAAATGAGAATTGAAAGATTTAATGCCAAGAAATATTACATCCAGCCATTGATACAATTCACTGTATAAGCTGCATTTTTCCCTGTGTTTAGCTCTTCCAAACTCTTCTCTACTCTATTTAGATGGTGTAATGTCGAATGAAATTAAGTGAGTGAGTTTGGGGACCAAACACATGTATTTATAGCTGAAACCTCCATCAAATTTCAGTGTTTACGTGTTCCACGTGATCCTATTTTCATGGGATCAGTTTAAACTTATGGAAGAATGTTGGACCACTTAAAGGACTCTTAAGTGATAGACTCCCACTCACAAACATCTCCGTGAGTGAGAATCGGTCAATTTATCCAAGCATAAGAATCGGCCAACAATGCATGGATCTTACATAGTACCTGTGTTGATTTTGTATTTAAGGAATAAGGACGAGGTGGTTCGGTAAAGTACTACAATTTACATATATATAATTTGTATATTATATATATGATCGAGGTAGTTTGTACTATATTATCCTGCAGTGTGGCTTGACCTAGCTCTTATATATATATTTAGTGATCAGATAATTAATAATATAATAGTATTTTTGCTCAAGTATTTATATATTCTTTCGATGGGGGCTATAAGCTCTACTAGTTGGCGTATATGTACGTAATCATTGTCTTGCAAGCATTTTCCATTGGCCTATGGAGGAATAATTTGTTCAAAAATGGAAGCATGCGCATCAGAAATTAAATCAAGTTAATAGCGACAGGCCGGATGACATCTCTGAAACCCGTGACATGTGTGTGTGTATATAAAAGCGATTGTTTTCACGTGGCATTTTTTCGTACGGTAATTATAAATAGCCAGTACGTAATATTTCTTACACATCCTTAATATTAAATCGACCCGACCAAGGTAGCTGCACAATTGTCGACGCCCGAGCGATTGCAAGAATCAAGAACATATTAACACGTTATATTAATATATATGTTGTCGTCATTGTACATGCCATGGCCGTAGTACACAGTCCTGCAAGGGAGACAAATTTACAGAGGTAATTATCACTGTCACGCAAAATGTGATTTGCAACGTCCTTGGTAGTTGGAAATTTAATTTCCTGAGAGATTGATCTAGTTATAAATTATACGCCCTTCATTGATTCGGATCTGTAATCCGATCGATGGAGGCCTTGTAGGCGTAGTACTTGTGCATTAATTTGTATGCTAAATCTGTGGAGCAAAGGAAGGAACAATCAAGAGTAAATTAAGCCCGTGGGAGTCTGCAAAAATTAGATAGGATATATCAGCATATAATTATAAGCATATAAGCATTAGAGTTTGGAATGTAATCTTTTTCTTGTAGATGTAAAAGTTTGGCTAGGAGTAGGTGACTAAGTTGATAAGTTTGTATAGGATTAGGTGACTAAAATGATTAATTTTATCCTATCATTAAGTTGGTAATTTTGGATAAATGTAAATTATTTAATGACTTTATCTATAACAATATTAATTTTATTTGAGAGGTATTAAAGGTTGTTTAGATAAGTCATAAGGTGAAAAATCGAGTCTCAATGAATCTACACTTACCCATAGAAGAGGTTGATCTGAAATCTATTACTGCAGTGAAGAGTTATTACGAAATGTCAGCGTTCCATTAGGAGACGATTTCGCGACCGTCAACAGAGTTCTATTGCAGATCAAATTTTTACCAGACTCCTTCCGTCAGCAGAGTCCTACTACAGATCAAACTCCTATCAGATTTGTTTCGTCAGCAGAATCCTACTACAATTGGAATTGATTTTCAGATTGTTTATTTAATGGATCATATTGGTTAGGACCAATAGAGATTTAGATCTGCATATTTTTTAGAACACTTTCTAGTGCATATTTTGGTGAGAAAATTCATTGGAGAACTTTCATACTGTTTCTCTCAGAGAGTCGTACTTGAGTGTGAGAAAATTCTCTTGAAAATTTTCTAGTGTTTTATCTCTCTTTTTGAGTGTGTGCATACTCTATATTGGAGAATTGATTGGTTGAGTTTCAGCCACTGGAGTTTCATGATAAAAGTCATTGTTTGAAGATCGTTAGAAGTTCTAGCTGCTACAATAGTAGAAGACAAATGGGTCATTTGTCTGGTCAAGCAAGAGTGTCAATTGACAAAGGTTTTGTAATTGAACTTTACTTGTAATTGATTTTCAAATAATAAAATTGACTTTTCTGGGTTTGACTGCCCCGTAGGGTTTTATTTTTAAAGAGTTCTTTAAAGGGTTTCCCTTTGATACTAATCTTGGTATTACGCACTTTGTTTATTTTATGTATTTGACTGTTTATCAAATTAATTGCATGCTTGACGATTAACCAATTTGTTGAGTGAATTGGTAGATATTCCCGCTGCGTTATAGGGGTACTTAGGTAATTTCACTTCTGTCATTAATGAATTTGTGGGGTATTTTCAATGGCTTGAAGAATCCACACACTTTCTATATATGCATACTTTAATTCTAGAAAAATTATATTCATAAGCCTCACACACCACATACCAACTTTTTTTTATTATTTTTTTAATTTTTTTTCTCTTACCAAATGTGTGGTATATGGATGATGAGTAGAATAATAAAATTATTTTAAGAAGAATAAAAAAAACTTAAAAAAAAAAATTAATAGAAATTATGGTGTGTGATGTGTGAGGCTTATGAATAGCAAAGCTCAATAGTTTTAGGCCTATATATATGTATATATATATATATATATATATATTATATGAGTTACTCATGTGAAATCACTACTTATCCCAAAAACTTATGGTTATGGAAAAATGTAGATTTAATTATTTGGATTATATTCTTAACACTTCCCTTTATGTTTGGGTCAGACTTCTGCTCAATGAATAAGCTCAACACATGAAATATTTAATTAAGTGTAGAGTTACGATTTTTTACTTTGATACCATGTGAAATCATCATTTGTCCCAAAAAATTAAATTGATGGAAATATGCAGATTTAATTATTTATATTATATTCTTAATAATTATGAACATTAATATATATAATATATTTGCGCGCACCTGCATATAAATAGCGCCCGTGTTTACTAAAAGAAGAATTCTACTTATTATCATCACATCACATATGACCGCACTTAATAATTTTATTTTTTATTTTTTTTATTAAATATGTAGTGTATAGATGGTGAGTAGAAAAAATTAATAAATTAGGAAGAATAAAACAAAAAATAAAAATAAAAATAAGTATGATGTGTGTGATGTGTAAAAATGATGAGTAACAAAGAGTATCTCATGTGTATCATGCCGTACTGATCAGAGCTGGTTACAACTTGAACTTTTTTGCAAGTGAATGCTTGATCAAGATTACCCTAATGCGTTTAAAAAGGGATTTTCCTTCCTATCAAAAAAAAAAAAAAAAAAAAGGCGTCACACTATGGACCGGCCCATATTGCAGCTAGCATTAATATAGGTAGCTTTAAATATAGAATAAAATTATTTTGTCTTTGATCGCTTCATTTGACAGTTGGTCAAATTTTTTTATTTTATTTTATTTATTGATTAAGTAAGTGATTTTAAATTTATTAATTTATTTTTTTATTTAAAAAAAAAAACAGCAGCAGTAAGAGTGGGGCCGCATAATAGCCCCACTCTTAAATATATATAATAGAGTACTGTCTATATCCTTTTTAGGAGTACTGATCATTATTTGGCGTTTTCTCAGCAATAATAGGGGTAATGATTAAAACGTAAGTTAACGAGACTTTTATAACAAATTGGCCCGATTAATTCTCTTGTACGTGCTGATCTTAATTATTATTATTTTTACGTAAATTTTATATTTTATTTATTTAGTTTTAAAATAATTAGATGATAATTATACAATTTATAATTATAAATATCTTTTCTCAATTCAATTGATCATGACTTTCAACTGCAATATATATTCGCATAATTGTACTCTTTAAATATTGCAATTTGCATGATGCTCACAGCTAGCCCGTAATATTAAATAATGTAATCTCAAAATATTAAATAAAAAAAATATTAATAATCGTAAATTATACAACCATCGCGTAATCGCTTTAAAAAAAAAAATAAAACATGAAGTTTACATAAAAAAAAAATTAATTGTTTAATAATAAACTCTATTTTTTTTTAAAATAATTACACAATATTTATACATTTTATAGTTGTATGTAGAATTACTCATTAAATAATGTATGTAATTAAGCAGCAGCAGTAGTACTGCATGCACGTGGAGTCCAACAATAAACACAGTAAAATGATCTACATAATGTTTTTATATTATATTACCGAAATGTACGTATAAAATGTTGGGGTCAAAAAATTGTAAGAAATCATAATCTTTTTTTGTTGGGTTCATATTAATATCTAATGTGGAATAATGGAAGGGAAAAACAGGTTTCCATAATTAAATATTCATTCCCTGATCTGGCGATCGAGCGAATAAATTATGTGTTGAGAGAGCTAGCAATTAATACACCATCAATGTACTTGAAAACATACAGATACTGATCGAAGCTATAGTACTCGCAATATTTACCACCATCCAAATAAAAACATCTCACCCACTTACTACCGTATTTCATGGTTTATTTATACGTACGTACGTAATTTTAGGTTTTGAATGTTTAATGTTGGTGCAGCAGTAGTAGTAGTACCCGGTCCAGCCCTAATACAATTAACCGATCGACCTCCCTCTCAAACTTAATTAATTACCCTAGCTAGTAGCTATTTATACAATCCGGTACGGTCCTTCTTCCCGACCTAGCTAGTCTACTCAATGGCCATATTCGACCCCAGCTCCTTCCTAGTCTAGACAAGTACTTTTGTCTTTTTCTTAGTAGTGTGTCTTGACATGAATGCTCAATTCTCAAAAATTTGAGTGATGTTTTTTCCTCTGTTCCAAGCACAATTTCCAGATGAAACATAATGGTTTTTCTCTTTAAAACCTAGTTCACTTATTGTAAATGTGGTAATTATATATATATATAGGAGTGAGAGCTAGCTATTGATCATACGGTTGAGCTATATGTGTTTTGAGTTGAATAATGTTCCATTCATTCACTTATTTTTGTGGCTAATTATGTACCATAAGATTTATAACCACCAACATATATATATATATATGTACTATAAGATTTAATCAGAATAATATTCTACAACTAGCAACTCATTATGACTTCAACTGCCCTATATAGTATATAGTACATATTACAATCTCCACAAAGATAAACCTTCATTGACACATGGAACAAAGTTGTAAGCTTTGAAATTGACATATGAATACGAGAGAGAGAGAGAGAAAGAAGGGTGGGCCGTTGATGGGTGTGGTAACCCTAGATGGCCCATTCCTCGAAAAGAGAGTAATAAATGGGAAGGATACAGGACTTCTTAGGCAGAACATGAAAGAAGTATGACGTGAGAGGTGAAGAAATGATTTTGTAATCGATTGCTTTATGATTAATGGGGTTGAAAAAGAAAGAAAAAAGAAAAAGAAAAGTTGCAGAGCAGAAAGAGAGACTCTGTGTGTGTATATATCAAATATGTGAACGAGGGAGAAGGTGGAAGAAAAAGGAAAATTTCCCAAAAGCTTCCTACTTTTTCCTTTCATTGATTTTCGCGACACAAAAAAGTGACAAGATATGGAGCTATGATGAGCATATGATATAATGCATGCATGCACTTATTGCAGGAGACTGGAAGAGAGAGAGAGAGAGAGAGAGAGAGGCGGGTTTCTTTACTTTGTTTAGGGTTTTTTGAATCTTTATTTGTTTCTCACTACCTAGTTGGGTTGCTGGTAGCTAGGTTTGTGACAGCTTAAAGGGGAGGTAGCGAGAATAGTGGGGTTAATTTTTGTGTGGGAGGCTGTGCGGATGTGAGACTGAGCTTTCACATCCTGCCTTGTTAAGGGGCCTGAAGAGTGAGGCTGACATTGTCCTTCACGAAAGTCGCTGACCATATTGTCTGCCCCGCATTTAAAGCGCGCTGTGTGCCCCTTTATATGTATACTGTCTCGTAAAATTCTTTTTTATTTGTATGGCCCCCTCATTTCATATTCAATTTGGGATGCCTGTACTAATAATAATAATAATAATAATAATAATAATAATAATAATAATGTGTTCTACTACTATTTCTGTCCTCACATCAACCACATTTTCTAGGGTTATTTTTGGCAGGTAGGATTTGGGCAACTCAATGTCCTGTATATTTTTACTTATAAAACGAGATAAATAATAATCATATAATATATGAATACCGGTAAAATTATTTGAATTAATACGCTTTGTAAAGAAGTAATATTAAGTATAAGTTTTAAATATATGATTTTTTTGTAAAAAATTGAGTCTTACTAATAACAAATAGTTTTTTTTTTTTATACTTTCTTAAAGTGAGATTCACTTTTTTATAAGGACTTGTATGTAATTTATCTATTTGAAACTTGTATAAATCATTTCTCTTTATAAAATTTTAAGAAATGAGAAAATTGAAGTTTGAATAAAAAATTATAAAGTTAAAATATCTTTAGAATGTAATTTTTTAATATAATTTTTATTTTAAAAATTAAAAATTTGTATTATTTTTTATGTTTCGTTTGACTATTGAAAAAGTTTTAATAATTAAGTAATGATTAAATGAAAAATTTGAAAAATTTAAAATTGAAAAGTGTATCTTTGAGTGATATTTGGGTGTTGAGATGAGTTGAAACCATTTCAATATTCCAACAGGGCCGCAGTGATTTTTTGGTAAGTAAGATGAGATGAGAGAATTATTTCTCATATTAAAATTTTTCATAATTTCATTATCAAATATTATTTAAACATAAAACATTTTTCAATTTAAAATTTTCAAAATATTAATTTAATCATTATCTAATCATTACAATTTTTCCAAACAGTAAAACAAAACACAAAAAATAATACAACTTTTTCAAATTAAATATAAATAATATTCAAAAAAAATTTTAACTTTATAATATTTGTATTCAAAATTTTCCCTCTCATATCCTAAAACCCCAAAAAAAAATCTTAATTCAAACCATTTCATTATTATTTACAGAATTATCATCTCATCTCATTACTCAAACATGCCCTTAATTAGATGAAAGTAACTTAATAAAAACCATGCTAAAAACTAGGGTTCTAACCAATTAATTATGTTTGTGTTGCTGATCATCATGTCTTGATGGCTTTTAGCGTCAAACTTGTGTTTGTCATTTATAACATAGGCCAAAGGCAATCATATTTGTTAGATTTAGTTTAGGGATTACATGTATGGGTAGAGTAGGGGCTAGATGATTTATATGAAGAGGGTCCATTTTTGCAATCTCCCAATGGAGGAGGTCTAAGCTACACCTAGACCTAAGCCTAAATCACATATATATGTGCTAGCTTATACTCCAAAATGGTTAATCAATGGAGTAATTGGAGTATCGCTAGAATCATTATTATAAGAAACAAGAACTTATCATTCCCAAATAATGTGATCCTACTCAATACGAGGTATTTCTCCAAATGAGTTGGATAATTAGAGTAATATACAAGATGACAAATTAAACATTTTCCTGTCAAATTAATCTTTCAGTTGCAATCGTTTTAGAATATTCTTCAGACGGGAAAACAGTAACGTCTGATGATCAAGAAGGAAATTATTGTCAAGCTAGCATGCAGTGGCTTTTCGTGGCTTTTCTATTTGTCAAATAACATTAATATAAGGCCTAATTACAAGGAAGTACTGAATACTCGTACGCGGTGTCCTTTGATATATATATATCTAATTGAACTTCTAGATTACACAACATCATGACTAGTAAACATCATGTAACAATCAGGTTAATCATGGCTTTTTATTTCGTACATGCAGGCATGCGTCGACCCTTCAACTGAAATTCTGGTTAATGCATGGGATCAGATATATCTCTCATTGATTGAAAAAGATCGAAACGAAAGAAAGGAAAGGAATAAAATAGTACTGCTAGACTTTTGTAGAAGATATTTCTACGTGATGACCTTTCAATATTAAAGATAATATTGGGGACCAATCTAGAGAACAGATAGGGATAGTCCATTGAAACAACAGATCATCAGGCCGCAGAGCCAGACCCAGTAATAAGTGGACCAAAAACACATATATAAGAAGGCCGGTCTATACTGATCACAGAGAGAGAGATCTACCCCCTACGAAATCCTGACTAGATAGATAGGCTAAGTGTATTTCAATTTCTTTTCTTCCTGGGACGTTAATTGGAGTGCTCTAGCTATGATCTATGTGCAATATTTGATGGTACCTCTCTAGTTCAAAAGTCGCCACCGGTAATGGTCTTCATGATCATGATGTACGTTGCTAGGTCGAGGACGACATTAAAGAGCATTACATGGGGGCTTTTGACCAGCCAACATGATCGATCTTTTTCATGATAGTGTGGAGAAAGAATCTTCTCTTCGTTTACGAAGAAGAGGTTTTCAAATGAGCGAATTAAATGATATTTGTAGTAGAGTGAGCAAGTGTCGTCTATTATTTTGAAAAAAGAATTAAATATAATATTCAGATAAAAAAATTAATTTTTAAACGATGGATCCACCTTTTTTTAAAAAAAATGCACAGCTCATGGATCTAACACCAATCATGTTTATGGGAGATTTTTACTCGTTGATTTTGTTTTGATATCCAACGTATATACGACTTCAAAATATCTGGGCTTTGAGCCCGTTTAGCTCGTATGTGATTTTACATTTATTCTTGGGCCACTTGTAGAAGTCAGAATAAGAATATGAGACTTCCCCAAGCAGCCCATGCAGTCAATAAACTTTCTAATTAGACGTTGTCCAGAGTCCAAAACACAGAACAGGGCAGATTTTTAAGCGCAAAAAGGTTCTTCACGGAGAGGAGTTTGCAAATTGAAATGAGTTCGAGAGATATAGATACAATATTAAAATGTGTAGGGTCTAAAAACTCTATATAAATAATATTAAACGAACGTACATGATGTATTTATCTCTTTAGAATCTGACCATCCACTTGGATAAAACAATTGAAGATCAGGATCTGTATTAAAAGGCTTGTGTATTTTGTAGTACTAAGCTGAATAATACATGAAGAGTGAGTTTACTTGTATTAGAGATGTACAAATATAATGAGCTGTATAAGATATTTATCCTGAATACACTTCTCCAAAGTACTCCCATGATATGAATGCATGGGAGATGACAGTTGAATTTCTCTGCCCATGATCTAAAGTGAGTGCAAACAACTGGTTTGACTTGAAAGAAAAACACAAGTTTCAATCGTGAGTATGCAAACGTTGTGTAATCATTTTGAAAAAAATGAATAAATATGGACCCATATGAAGTGATACCATTAACCTATCATAAGATGTCGTTACTATTAAATTGTACACGTAAACACGAGTTTTTAATGATGTGGAATGTTATGATAGAATGAGAGTACAAAAGATGATACGTGTCATAACAAGCATATATAGGAGCAACAAATTATCCATGAGAAGCTCTTATACAATGACAAACATTCCAAGTAGAATATCAAAGCGAAGACTTGGGTAGCCAAAGGAGAAAGAAAATATCTATCACAAAAAAAGCTTGGCGGTCATTTGGCCAGGCACACCTCACTGTACAGAAAGATAACACAAGTGGAGATACTAAAGCAAGATTTGAAAGCAACCAAACCACCTCTCAAAGTTTCAATGTGAGATCGGGTATGGAGTTATCTATGTTCACTTGTGGAGTCACCTTTACGAAATTAGTGTCTGAGCTTTCAGTCAGTACAAAACTCTGATGTGGGTTACCTGCCTCAGCGGCCTGATGGAAACTTCCAGGCCACAACAGCTCTGCTTCATCATCCTCCAAGAAAATGGGCATGCCCAAATAGCCATGTTGAAACTTTGCGGTGTTTCTGATCTCAGGGGACCTCACTGATGGCACAAACCCATAATGTGCAGAACCGTGTGCCTTGATTCCAAGTGACCTGAATGGAGATCCATGCAGAGGCAGAGATGCTAGGCTGGCATATCTCTCAGAGAAAACACCCATTCTCATAGCCCGCTTTGCCAGTGTTCTTTCCCTCTTGTGTGCATTCTGGTGGCCGCCAAGAGCCTGCGAGCTGAAGAACTTGCGTTGACAGTAATTGCAAGAAAAGACTCGAGGGATGGCTGCAGTTGTTGTATGGGATGCCGGCTCGTTGCTGCTCTCGCTTGTGCTTGACAGTGAGAGTCCTGTGGAATCCCTTCCCACTAAATCATCAGTGTATAAGCTGAGAGTTAAGTCAAGTGTGACTGGCTCTAACTCTGATTGAGTCACCAGAATATTTGTGAGTTGGGAAGAGTTAACGAGGCTGCTTCTCCAGAGATCAGCAGAGGAGATGGATTTGTTGGAAGCTACCTGGCTACTAACTTCAGAATCATTTTCCGAAGAGGCCATTACTTCAAGGTCAAAGGTAGGTTTCATTGTTGAGCTGCGTGGTAGGCTGAGAAGCTATTTTACATTCTGAATTTACAACAACCAGGTTGAGCCACTCTACATTTCAAGATATCTAGAGGACCTGAGAGATAGAGAGAGAGAACAGAATCCCTTAATTAAAAAAAAAGGTACAATCAAATTCTAGTGACAAGTACAATCCAACATTAATGTAATGGGAATCTTCAAAATTATATATTTATATTAAAAGCAGCATTGTTTAGAATTGAACTAGTCTTCTCTGCACACTGTTTTCTATTCTCTATTGTATGCTTTGAAGGAAATTTCAACTCTGTCAAACCGTTTGGCCATACAATATCTCAAAAAGCATTTGCAGAAGTATCAAAAATTTAGTTACAATTTCCACCAAGAAGAAAAGGAGGAAAAGGATGCATTAATGCTACTGGATCTTCCTCTTCTCCATTGCTGTCTAGGGCAGCCTGTGAAATAAAAACCAAACAGTGGTTTTGTCTGAAACCTAAGAAGAAGCCTCAAGGCATGCAACCTGTGTTTTGCAAGCCTTTCATGTTAAGCTTCAAAAGACAGACTTAACATTTTACTTCAAGGAGATCTTCAATCTCAATTAAAAGTCTCTTAAAGGAAGCAACCTTGCCCTTCTTAAAATCTGAAAGACCAGGAATGATAATAAAAAAAAAAAAAATGAAAGCTCAAACAAAGTATTCCATCACATTTTGTTGGAGATTGGGCATAAAAGTTGAAACTAACTCTCTCTCTCCCAGGATACCAAGAATGGATAAAGTAGGACATGTTCACATTATGTAAACCATAGATAAGCAAGAACATCTTTGATTGTTTATGTGCCATTGTTTGAATTTTCCATCTGATTTGATTTATATATGACATCACACATTATGTAAACCAACAAGATTTTGTTCCCTTGGTTTATCATTTCCAAGAGTTGTGGCTGTGCCCTCAAGTTTGAAGGAATCTTATATGTTATTTTATTTTTTCTGTCCCATAACATATATAGTCCTTTAAGTATATGTGAAGAGATCTATGTATCCACAAAATAATCGATGGACAAAATATACGTATTGATATGATAAGGCCTTAGATTTAAGAAAAGATTGAAGTGTACATATTTAGTCAGCATAACTATCATATGACCGATAAAACAAAAAAGATGTTATTTAATAGGAAATTGAGTTAGCAATGGACAACTTGCATAAACATCCTTTTAAGAATATGAATGGGTGTCTCAGCAAGTGTGTGCAGCAGATACAGAGAACATTGTTGTCCCAAAACAACAAAGTCAACAAACACTTTCTCACAGGAATATGGTGTGACAACCAAGAGAATTAACCTCTATGACTAAGATGGTGATCGTAGTTACATAACTACTGAACGAGAGATATCACTGGAAACTAAGGACAGAAATGAAATGCACCCTATGATAAGAGAAGAAGGGATATGGACAATTTAGATTCAAAATTGATTCCATGAGGATAAGTAGAGAATATATACAAACCAGTTCAGGTATATCCTAATCCAAGTTGAGGGAAGAAATTATCACAAAGCATATCTCATAGATCAATCGTGTAAAATTATGATTCCCAGAAGGAGTTGGTACAAGGTATCGGGAAGAACGAGAAGGACAAGAAACAAAGAGGCACATCAAAACACACGAGCCACGTGAAATTCGATGTTCTGCCTGACCAATCTCAAATTAACCTAAGTTTACATATTTGGGTCCTCTTTGAGTTAAAAGATCAACCGGTATGGAAGATCTAATAGAATAAAGGAGACTCGGAATTCAATTCATGGACGATGACAAGTTTTTACAAGCCAGCCTAAACACTACTTTTTTCTTTTTTTAATCTAAGCAAAAGAAACAGAGGGCAAAAAGGCACAAGGAAAGGCCTGAGACACAAAGAAAACACTCGTTGAAAATACAAAACTCCAAGACCTGAACTTAGCGAACTGCATGCAGTAACGTCTTATTTCATCTTCATCCTGCAAATTTTCTGGAAATGGATCTCACTTTTCCACAGTATATGAACATATCCAACTTTATGAATGGTAAACATTTAAGCTAATTAGCCCGTATATAAAATTACAAACGCTTGTCGAAAGCTCGCGCAGAGACAGAGAAAGAGAGAGCACAGATTGCAGGTTTAGACAAATATACATATGTACACACCCACATATGTATAAATATGGGTAAGCACAGATTACAGTAGTTGTCCTTTGCAGGAGCCTACGCTCACACTAGAACCCCAATACCAGAGAAAACCAAAAGCCAGAAAACCAATCCACTTACTGCTAGTGCTAGTTGTATTTTTCACAAGATAAACAAGAGGAACTTATAAAAAGGACATAAGCACCGTACCGTCATGGAGATCAAGAAGCGGAATTGCAAAGTTCATGGATTTATTGTACTGTTTTGAAAGTTTAGACATCTGGTTCAGTTGTGCTTTCTGTATGGCTGAATATATCCCATGACCATTACACAATTAATGGAGGTTGAATGAGAGGACACAGCTAAAGAAAAAAAAAAGAATAAGTGGAAAAAGCCACACACAGAGAGAGAGAGAGAGAGAGAGAGAGATGGTGGGTACTGATGTTTAATTATGGGAAAGCAAAGGAGTAAGGAGAGTGGTGGGGGGGGACAGTGGTGGGACGTCAGGGAAGTCAGAAGGAAAGGTGGTGTTGGGTGTTGGATAAAATTTAACTAAGAAAAAAGGCAGCAGCATGGCATAATAATACTTCTCTCCACTCTCCAGTCTGAGCCAGTGTAATGTAGTAATAGTACCTACGACTGCCTTGTTGATTCTTTTTTTTTTTTTTTGGGCTCTTTCCCTAAACACAAAAACAACTGCTTGCTCACACGACTACAATCTACATTGTTCATTGAAAGCGATGGAAACACAAGCAACAACAATCCAACAGCATTGGTTATATTTCCGTCCCACCAAAGATTCTCTCTCTCTCTCTCTCCCCTTTAAAGTGCTTTACATAACTCCACAGAGCATAGGGTCGGCTTCAGATTCACCATCACCTTTCCTGTACCCGTCCTTGCACGTAACTAATCCTTTCACCTTCTTCCATGGAATACGAGGCATGCAGCATGCATATAACCCCACTCCACATATTCTAATAATTTCTTAATTCTTATTGTGAGGGTATTTTTTACGGCCCATGTAATTTTCTAGGTCCTGGAAAACTCACTAAAAGATAAAATATGAGAGAAAATAAGAGGGAATAAGAAAAGACTTAAGATATGGAAGTGTCAAAGGTATGAAAAAATAATGTCCATAAAAATGAAAGATTTGATAGAAAACAAGAAAAAATAAGATATCAGGAGAGAAAAAATATAGAAGTAACTTAAATCAAGTGAGTGATAGGAGATAAAAGGTAAGAAGAACCTACGGATGGCAAACTCTCTTTTCGAGACGACTTCGACTTCTTACCACTCAGGGACTTCTTCAACCTAAGAGCAAAACAGAGAACTTCTTCTCTAGTGAATAAATTTACATTTTTCTATATACAGTAAGAAATGAAAGACTATGAGAGGCTGTAAATAAACTTATTATAATGGAATCTCTCATTTCCAAACCACGTAGATGTAGGTTTAGTATCGAAACACGTCAATTTATGTGTTTAACTCACTTTATTTTATGTATTTAAATACTATTCATCACCATAGATATATGAACTAATACCTTACAATTGCATCGGATCATTGTCGGAGGCTTCAAACAACACCAATCGAGACTCAATTTAAAAGACCCAAAGTTATCAAGACTTAACTTAAAAATATGCGAAATACGACATTATCACTTATATTTCGAACTACGTACGCACCCGTCACCCACCAAAATCTCACGTAAATCTTACAACATGTTTTTAAAAGAAGCTAACAAGACTACTCTAGTTTTATTAGTCCAGTCAAGCTTACAGTTCAAAAGTACCGTAACATTCTTTTATTTTAAGGTACCGTAACAGTTTTGGAAGTTATTCTTACAATTCGTTTGTTTTCATAAATAAGATGAATTGGAATTAAAATTAAAAAATTAAATAAATATTATTAAAATATATTTTTTAATATTATTTTTTATTTTAAAATTTTAAATAAATATATTATTTATTTTATTTTATGTAAAAATTTAAAAAAATTATAATAATAAGATAAAATTAGATGAAAAGTTTTTAAAATTTTAGATTTTATCCAGAAAGCAAACGAGCCTTTCCAAATCCTCCCGGTAACTTCAGAGAGATCCATGTAGTAGTAGTGGAACTAGGATAGAGATAAAATTAAACAAACCTAGTACCTACGGACGGAGTAGGTTAATTAGTAGAAGGCTAGTACTCAATGCACATGCTAAAAAAGTAAAATAGTTTTTCTTTTCTTTTAAACTTAGAATAAAGAAAAGAAAAAGTATTGGGAATGAATAAAAAGTGAATGAAGCGTATCAAACGATGAAATCCCAGTTAGATTTTTTCACATAAAGAGCTACCCCTACCTATCCTCCTATAGACATATCAGAAGTAGCTATAGCTAGCTTGGGCTCTTTTTTCAGTCAATCCAAAAAATAAAAGGGACGTGCAATATCCGACCAATGTAAACTCGACCTATCATAAAATTCACTGGAGCTTTGGTCTATTTGTCGGATCAAGTTTTGCAATTAAAGAATGTGAATTATTATAAAAGGTGACATCTGTATCTTTATACCACTATATTATATATTAAAATAAATATTAAATATACATACAAATTTCATAAAATCGAAAGTGGCTTGACGGACGTGGGATAGATGATACATCTACTTTCAATCAAAAATAACTTTTACAACTTTGGCATCTCGCGTTTTCGATGCACTAAAACTGACACAATTCCTACGTACTGGTCACCAGCTGAAGATTCATGCAGAGACAAAAAAAAAAAAAGAAAAAAAGTTGCAGGTGAGGCATGCAGTGACACACTTTGTTCCAGTCTGTGCAGAGGCCGACAGTGCCACGTACGTTTGCGCCGCTCGGTGTGTTTCACCAGGCGCCGGTGGGCCGTAATCCCAACTTCCTCCATGACCGACTTTAACGTGGTCCCCCACCACACGCTTGACGCTTGGCCTTTCCATATTTTCGAGAAAAAAAATCTTCAAAACCTTCAAACACTCCACATACGGCATTATTTTTAATTTTTATAATTTTTTTCTTTTATCAAATATTTATTATATAAATAAAAAATAAAAAATTTGAAATAATTTAAAAAGAATTAATTCAAAAGAAAAAATTTAAAAAATTTAAAAAAATATAAAATATAAAATATGGTGGAAGTTACGTAGAAAAGCTCTTATTTATTCAATTCGCATGCTTAATTGCTTTATCATGTTTAACTAACTATAAACGTTATTGAATGCGAAAGATTAGTACGTAAGGCCCACTAAGGAGTGGTATATGCCCAACTTCATTAGCATATCCATGCTTTACAGTACTGTTCATTAATAATTATTGCCCGTAACATCCTAATCCCTATAGAATTAATTACACTTATTGTAATAAAACCTTAATATGATTGCAATTTTTTTTGTTAATTTTTGACGAATCAATATTGCTACCTCAAAATAAAGAAAAATTTTATTTACAGTCCCCATTCAGAAATTGTATATGCATGCCCTTTACTAAATGAGAAAATACATCAATTTAGGAGGAATATTTTTATAATTTTAAAAATTTTTAAAGATAAAATTACTTAAACTTACATTACAGTCCTCAAATAAAGATTGTATGTAGCATTCCTCCATAATAAAACCATATTAAGAAAAGGGTCAAGGGTGTCTGCTGTGCCTTAGGCTTAATAAGGTTACGTGAATCATCATACGGAGTAATTCAGATTGTGGTAGCGTAACAAGAATTAATTCAATTTACAATACTTTGTAATATGTAGAAAAAGTTGCTAGAAGAATTTAGATTTAAGTATTTTTGTTTTGGGTCCATAGGCGGCCCAAAACCACCCATAATGCTCTTTCATATGATACCTTGAACATGCCCGTTGCTAAGACACACTAGACAGCTTTCTCGATGTTGGAACTTGGGACTCCCTCCTTCTCCAAACAGGTAAAAGCTAGCCACAAGTGAGTGATTCAACTCAAACCCTGGCAAACCAATTGCATGGGTCCAAACCTATTGGGTCCTGCTAACCCACGCCACACACGTCCTTGATATTTTTTTTTTAGAAATAATATTTGTAGTTTTAAAAATGAGACCCACTTGAAAATGTAATTTTATAAGCGTAAACTTTACCTTTTTTTTTAAAAAAAAAGAAAGATGAGAATGAAGGGCTTGTACACTTTAAATTATAACTAACATTATTATTTTTTTAAATCAAAAGATCTTAGATAAAAAAAATATATATATATTTATTATAAAAATTATTCTTATCAATTACTATTTACTATCTCACACTTAACATTTTATGTAAAATATTTTTATATTTTGTAAAAAATATTTACACACTTTATGAAAAAATTACGATATAATATATGAGAGTGAATAGTAAATTCTTATTTATTAATATAAGAATAACTTACTTTACACATTTACTTCTCTCACTTGAAGGACCTTAATCCAAATATTTTATCAAATTCTGGTTGGTTTGGGAGTATCTATCCATCATCGACGCGGAACTAGTGTTCTTAACATTGATTTGTCAGGATATTTTTATTGCGTACACACACGACGCGTACAACTTCGTAGTGCAGTACAAGTACAACCCATAACCTTCAAATTACACGTCTATTAGCTTTTTTTCTAAAACATATGATTGAGAAAATTCCTTCAAAGTGAGAAAAAAAGAAAATATATATATAAATTTATGGTCTGTGTTGTTGGAAGCGTGTTGATCTACCACCGAAGGAAATTTTGTGAATTTTACATTACATAGGTTATAACTTAAATAGGTTTTAATTGCAACCTTTTTTTTCTTTGGTAGTCTCCAATGGTATGTTGTTGCATATTATATTAATGAAATAATTTATGAATAATAATAAAATAGTTTGAATTAAAATATTTTATAGTTTATGAAAAAGATAGAGAAAAAATTGAATAAAAATATTATAAAATTAAAATATTGTTATAATATAATTTTTTGAGTAATTATACATACAATTGTGAAGTGTGTAAACGTTATATAATCGTTTTGAAAAAAAGTAAGGTATATAATTAAAAATTAAATTTTTTTATATAGGTCTCATGTTTTATTCAGTTTTTTCCAAACGATTACAAGATAGTTGCACAATTCACTGTTGTAAATATATTTTCTATAATTTTTCATATTATTTTATTTTAAAATTTAAAAAATTTGAATTATTTTTTATATTTTGTTTGAAAGTTTAGAAAAGTTGTAATGAATAGATAAAATAATTGAAATTTTGAAATTTTAAAGTGTTTATATTTATGATATTTGAATGTTGAGATAAGATAAGATGAGATGAGATGAGATGAGATAATATTAAATGAGATGAGATTATGTTGTACTCCAAACGGGCCTAAAACTATGACTGGCACGTGGAAGTCCTTATCTTGGCCGATGCATATAGTCATTGAGAAAACGGTAGATAATTATTTTAAAAATAATATTCGAAATTGGTATGTACACGTAAACAGAACTTAACATTTGTTTGATTGATAAGAGAAATTATTTTGGAATTTTGTTTATAAATTAAATCTTATAATATCGAGTTTATAAATTTTTATTCTTCGAACTTATAAGTAGAAAAAAATTGCTATATAATTAAAATTATTTATATAAACTCTAATTTTTTAATTGATATATCTTCACATAATTTCCTAAATAAAAATCAAATACATATTTATACTCTGAGAGTGAGAGCTCCTAGTAATTACTCCTCAGTAGACTTCGCCGTGTACGTTTGATCATAATAACTGCACACGTTTAAAGATTCTAAAATAAATAAATGAACGGAGACTTGAAGGGCGACGCACCGACCAATTTTGAAAGGGTCAGTTCACGGAGACCAAGACAGCTGGTGAAGAAAAATGATTTATAAATAATATTTTTTGTAATTATATTTTAAATGAAGGACGTTTTAATAAAATTATGTGAAAATAAATAAGTGTATCATGACTCGCCGGGTCAGGTCAAACCTCAGCCGACTTCATTCTATATTGCCAGTAACTCTATCTCTATGTGCTGTGCGCAACCAAGGACGGCCTTGAACATTCGTTCAACGGTCAACATTCAAATACTACAACAACGTTCCTATCTCCTTAATTTCTTTCATAATGAACGTGTCTTTCTTCTACTTTTTTTGTTTTTTTTTCTACCTTACCTTACCTAGCTTTGACACGCGTAGGAAGAATATATATATATGAGATATAAGGATCCTATCTAGCTTCATACACGCTTATCTTAGATATAAATAGTCTCGAAATTCTCTGGCACTCAGCATAAGCAAAAGACATAATATCTATCATTTGTTGGAGAAGACGAATTCAAAACTGTTAAGCACTATGATTTTATCTTGGAGAAGACTGAGAGCCAGCCGTGGCGGCAACAAGATCAGCGAGCTTTTGGATGGCAATTTACAAACGGAGATCACGATTCCGACCTACTTTCGCTGTCCGATCTCACTTGATTTGATGAGAGATCCCGTCACGTTGTCTACGGGTATCACGTATGATCGAGAGAACATCGAGAAGTGGATCGAAGCCGGCAACCAAACCTGTCCGGTCAGTAACCAGGTGTTGATGAGCTTTGACCAGATCCCAAATCATGCGATACGCAAGATGATTCAAGATTGGTGTGTCCAGAATCGTTCTAATGGGATCGAAAGGATCCCTACGCCTCGAATTCCCGTGACCCAGTACGAGGTTTCCCAGATTTGTTCAAGAATTGCGGTCTCAACTAAACGTGGGGATCACAAGAGTTGCCGGGAATTGGTGGGGAAGATCAAGGCATGGGGAAAGGAGAGCGACCGTAACAAGCGGTGCATTGTGAACAACGGCACGGGCTGTGTGTTGTCGGATACATTCTATTCTTTCGCGAGTAGTAATATCTCGATCGAGAAACATGCCGACCTCTTGAAGGAGATCTTATCTGTATTGACATGGATGTTCCCCCTGGGCGAGGAAGGCCGATTGAAACTAGGGTCGGCGACATCTTTAGGTGGCATGGTATGGCTTTTGAAGAGTGGGGATCTTTCCGCGCGGCAAAACGTGGTTGTAGTACTCAAAGAGCTTCTATCTTTGAATCAAAGACATATTGATTCCTTGGCAGAGATCGAAGGAGTTGCTGAAGCTTTGGTTAAAATGATAAGGGAGCCCATTTGTCCTAAGGCTACCAAGGCTTCTTTAGCAGCTATTTTCTACATGATTTCTCCATCTGCAACCAGTGTGAGATCATCCACATCAAGATTTGTGGAACTGGGTCTTGTCCCCCTAATACTAGAAATCCTTGTTGATGCGGAAAAAGGAATATGCGAGAGAGCTTTGGGTGTTTTGACTGGCATTTGCGACTCCAAAGAAGGAAGAGAAGAGGCTTACAAGAATGCTCTAACCGTGCCTATTCTGGTCAAGAAAATGTTAAGGGTATCGGAGTTGGGGACTGAGTTTGCAGTCTGCATTCTTTGGAAGCTCTGCAGGAATGATAAGAAGGACGAGAATGGTGTTTTACTTGAGGCACTTCAAGCGGGTGCTTTTCAGAAGTTCTTGGTTGTCTTGCAGGTAGGTTGTGGTGAGAGCTTAAAGGATAAGGCGACCGAATTGTTGAAATTGCTGAATATTCGCAGGATTGGGTTGGACTGTGTTGATTCATCCATGGATTTCAAGTACCTCAAGAGACCATTTTGAGTCATTACATGAGCTAGCGCTTCTCTTTTTACTTCATGTTCAGCTCATCAGAGAAGAAAATTGCGTACAAATCTACATAGAATTATAGGATTCAATTTTAAGAAGAAAATGTATAAAGAAATAGGAAAATTTTGTCAATATCATTCATTGTGGTGAATTTACGTCCATTAAAGTACAGTTTTTGAGCTCAATGTTTGTATTTCTACGCGGCTTGTGTCGACGCTTCTTCCATGGAAGCAATTCTTGGAGCAGGACACTTTGATTTAATTAGAAGGGGACCAAAATAACTTGCCCTACTTTAATTCTAATGTCGACACCATGTAAAGATTGACGCCCACTAAATTTCTTAAGTAGAGATCATCAACATCTATATATAAATAATAAAAAATTAAAATGAAGAGTTTATACATCACTTATCTATTTGATATATATATAATTAATAATACAAGAAGATTATATTTGTAAATATGTTTATTGTCACACTAAATGCTGACGTGACAAGTCGTCACATAAGTTAATATAAAAAAAGTAGACGTGTTTTAATTTTTTTTATGACCAATTTGATTTTACAATAATAAGTGGAGAAATTCAAAACATTAAAAAGTAAAGGAAATTAAGAAAAAGCAATCATGGACCATCATCACAGTCAAAACATCCCGTGCGCGTTGTGGCTTGCTGGATACCAGCAGCACCACATACAATTAATATTCTTGGCTTAAAAAATATATGAATAAATATAGATAGAAGTTATTATTAAGAATATTTATTTTGTATATATGATATGATATTATTTAAATCATATATCTCCTTAAATAAATATTAAGAATAATTAATTAAAAATAACCATACAGTAAATATAAAATATGTATTGCTATAATAATTTCTCTCTAACATTACTCTAAATATATATACATTAATGGAAATATAATTGCTTAATATAGCAGTGTTGACTTCCACGATGAGTCCCATAATTACCTACCATCCTAGTTTATTAAAGATAAGTGACTAGTGATTTTAATCCAAAAATCTTTAATTTCTCAAAAAATTTTTATAAAATAAGTTTGTTTGAAAGAAAAACCATTCTTTCTTTAAGGTATACGTAGGAATAATATACCCATTCCTAGAGTTCCAACTGATTAATTTCCCTTTCTATCTTCAACTCCAACCCAAAGCTGATTCCCCTTATCATAAACAGTCTCTCCACACCAATCTATTCTTCCTTTTCATCCTCTTGTCAATGGATATTTGAGTCTTCTAAAGTTAAAAAAACATCCGTTCTCTCGGATATACTGCTTTGGACCTCCCACCTGAATTCATTGCCTTTGCGTCCGGACATACACTTCCGTTTGGATTCAATGCCAACTTTGATTCCGACACCATATACCCCCCAGTTGGCAGAGCATGCACCCTATTTCCTGAAGAACTCAGCCACTTCATGTCTTACAAAGTTAATGGATCCTGCCCCGACGACGAGCTCCTGGCCCAAAAGCTTCTCCTCAAGGGCTGTGAGCCCTCCCTCGACGCCGTTGCCGCCCCTCCTATGTATGCCGAACCATACCCTCTTCCAACCAGCTTATGGACCACGCCGTCCGATAACTCCGCAAGAACTACGAGTGTCTCATTAACCGAAAGCATAGGGAAAGGGATTCAGTGATTGTAAAGATTGTTTCGATCTGCAAAGAGTTGAGAAAACTCGTTGGGCCGTATCTGGATCAGGTAATTATGGAGGACTTGACTTCAGCATCGACGAAGTATTGGCAACGAAGAATCCCGGCACGATACGTATCGGGCTCGACATTCGTGGAGTGGCTACTTTTGCTGTGAGAATGATGGCAAGGAACATAATCATTGTTACAACATCCATGAATTTGAATGGTCCATTCAACAATTTCATCGCCTCGAGAGGGGTTGTGCCTCTGTACATTAGCATTTTTCAAAGGCTACCGTTCTTCGACAACACGTTGGACATCGTGCACTCCATGCACGTATTGAGTAACTGGATTCCGACGACGTTGCTGCACTTCTTGATGTTTGATATCTACAGGATACTCAGGCCCAGGGGGTTGTTTTGGCTCGACCATTTCTTCTGTGTGGAAGAGCAGTTCGACGAGGTTTACTAGCCGCTGATAGAGAGCATTGGATACAAGAAGTTGAAGTGGGTTGGGGAAGAAGCTCGATCGCGGTCCCGAGCGCAGAGAGATGTACCTTTCGGCTTTGTTGGAGAAGCCATTGAACAACTCCTGGTGATCATCTTCCTTTCTTGATTCGATCAAACCGAGATTTGACTTTTTGATTTCTGCTTTTCTTGTTTTCAACGAATGGTTGCAATCCATATGGAGCAAATTCATGAGCAGAGATGAAAAACTCACTGGCATAGTATTCTTTATCTATCCCCCACGGCCCCGTTCCCCTTCTGTCGTCGTCTCTTCGGGTTGACATTAGATTTGCTAGTTCTCTCGTCTCTGGCAAACTGTACTCTCTATTTGAGATGAAGAGGAAAATACCATTCTCTAATTAACATTAAACAACCAAAGATCGATGGTTTCATTGCAATATTAGGGTGTGAATGGTACGCATAAACAGAATCAAACGTAATAAATTGAGAAATACTTTAGCTATAAAGGGTGTACACAAGAATAATCTTATAAATTGTCGTGACTTGATGTAATTCATCAAATTTGTAAAATTACTTTTACTGTAAAATAAATCTAACGAATCACATGAAATCACGTCAATTTGTAAGATTGCTTTTGTAGAATTAAGCAAAACAAAAGGAAATAAATGAACACGCAACAAAGAACTTGCGAGACTCTTCAAAGATTACATGCATTTAAGTAAGTTGGAAACGTAGACAAAATTTTACAATCCTCACTTCGTGTCAAGTGATTTCATTTATCTCAATCTAAATGAGCAAGAAAAGAGCAAGGTATTCCTTAATAAGGTGGGAAAAAGGGTATTCAGGACCTTCAAGATGGGAAACAACGAGTAAGGGCAATTCTCTGTGCTCTTTTACTAGCTCCAATCATATGACAAGAAGGATAAAGCAGGCAGTGAACGTTTCATTTCACAACAAATCTTAATTTCCTAGCTCGAGTCCACAAGTCTCTGTAGTAGGCATGAGAAGAGTGCCAGAACACTCAAATGCACAGGAAGATTCATTTTTCGACGACGGAACAAGTGAGCCGCAGCATCCTGAGCACACAAATAGCGGTGGAACAGTTTCAGGAGTTGTTTGGATTCAGAGATGAGTTGAAATGAGTTAAGATGGTTTGTAAATAGTAAAATAAAAGTTGAATTGTTTAGTATATTTTGTGTGAAAATTTGAAAAAATTGCAATGATGAGATAATATGAAATGAGTTGAGATGAGTTTTGAATGCAAACGAATTAGTGTCCTCAAATGCCAGAGCAGCGACTAGCGAGTGTGCTGCCACACCTCACAAATGTCGCATTCCACCATCCTCTCCCCGTCATCATCTTGTGCCCCACATTCGCATCTCACCATCCAATTGTCAAGCCCACTTTGGTACCTCAAGCGATTCTCCAAATCTATCCCTCTCCCTCTCACACATAGTTCCACACCAGACTCGACCGCTCCAAACAGCACCTCCTCATCCTCCAATTCCTTCAGCTCTTCAATCTCTATAACCAAAAAACCTTCAGTGATACAGTAAGTGTCCCTCAATGCACTCTACTGCTTGCTTCAACTCTCCAACTGTTGCATGGAGTGGAACTACAACAATTTCTCCAGTTGGTAAGTCCCTCTTTAATTCAGTGTCTATATCGCACAAACTCGGTATCAATCGGCAAATAAATCTTAGATAGTGATCTGCTTCGTTGGTAAATGGCCACTCCTTCACAAAATGCCTGCTGTCCAGAACTACCTGAATTGCCAAATCCACCATATGTAATACACAGCGGCCAAATCACTGTAGACATCAACACCTGGAACTAGAGGCGATGCTGGAAGGGGGTTTGGAAGTACTTCTATCCCTGGTTTAGACACTGTAGCCCCATTAACAAGCTCATTGATTGAGTATTCCAAAATTCAAGACGTGGGGTTCACTGTTCGACAAACAATGTGACTTCCTACAATTATATTGTTCATTGATTTTAGCACATAATCTAGCAGACCAGTGTCACCAATGTGAAGCCGAGCTGCATCTCGCAGAGCTTGGTGGGTCATCCCACCATGGCAGAGTTTGCTCGCTTCCTTCTCTTTCAAGGCCTTTACAATCACTTCGGCTGCATATTCTAGTCTTCTTGCAGGCCATCTGCTATCCATATTGGCAATTGCAGAGGTGAACCTTCTATCCTTTAATGATTTTTCCTTCACCAAAGTCTCGTCTCTGATTGAAGATTTTGAGGTGGAAGATGCTGCAGCGACAGTAGCCTTGTTCATATGCAAAGGTGCACGAGACTTGACTGTAAGCATAAACCTCAGAAGATCTTTCATTGTCGCCAGCTGAGTTTTACTCAAATATCTGTATTGACGAATTAATTTCCTGATTTCTCCGTGTTTGTCCGTGTTACTGAGATCTTGGATTATCTTTTCGAGTCCCAATGAACTAAGAACTTCAATGGCTCTATCGTAATTACGCTCTGCCATTTTAGGCTTCGTTTGGTTTCTTAAATCCTCTCAACTCATCTCAACTCATCATTACAACTTTTTCAAATCCCAATACAAAATATAATAAACAATTCAATTTTTTCAAATCTCAAAATAATAATAATATTAAAAAATAATATTCTAATAATATTTTATCATCTCAACTCAACTCACTTCAACATCCAAACACAACCTAAAGCTCCCTATGCAGAATCTGTACCCCCATCTACCAAACCAAGAATTTCCGTAAGCAACACCATAAAGCAACCTAAGATCCATTAACCTCTTCTTTGACACATCCTCAACTGTGATTTTCCTGCAGGAGAAGGTGCAAAAATCCAAATTCAGAATCTTAAATGTTTATAAATCTAAAACAAACAAAGAAATTTGGTGCTTCTGATTATGGGATTCGAAGATTTGTGAAAATCCGGTCCCAGAAATCCATGATTTCTCTGCCACATAGATACTTAGAACCCCCTTCAATTCCATTGATGCCGAGCAAATGACCAAACCCCATTGCAGTGTATCGGACCATGCAACAGATGGGTCTGAAGATCAGTGAGGTCCTCATCCAAAGGCTTATTCCACTCATCATCCGACGGAATTATGAAGTGATACTTTCGTTTCGATACAAAATGATCACTCCAGCCTAAAGAACAAAATATCCAAGAAAGAAATTCATACACTCTAGCCTAAAGAACCCAATTCATATTTTAAGGTAATACCGAAAGACTCGTCCAATTAAGGAACATATAAGCAGAACGGTGACTCATGAACCGAAAATTCTTATATAAAAACACCAAATTATGCGGTAGTAACACAATCGGATTTCTTCAACGAAATTAATACAATAAAACCCCAGGAAAGATGCAAAGGAACTGCTAGTGAGAAAACCCCAATTCCATACAGCAGACCAAAATCCCATACGTAAAATACCGAAACCAATTTAAGGAAGGGAAAAAAAGGAACAATATTGGTACAGAAAATGAGAGCCTAACCTGCGCATCGGCAGTGATCGCAGTAGGGCTCCGGAGAGAACATGACGTTCTCTTCAATGGTGTAGAGGGGGGACAAGGAATTTCCTGGTGTCGTGCACAAGGAGGGTACACCAAGCGGGCATGACTTTGACAACGACGTCATGAAGCTGTCCGCATTCTTGAAGAAAAATCCGGATATCGTCGCGGAACGCGCCATTGGCATGTTTGTTACGGAGGCTCTCTTTCCTTGACGATCTCTGGTGCAGTTCGAAATGGAGAGTTCAAGGCGGGAATCCGCTCTTTCTTCCGATCTCTGGAGATTTATTAAGCATGAAGGGATCGAACGTTTGTATCTCACGTGAATTGGAAGAGTACTTCAAGTGGCCACTTCCTTATCCATGTCCCTTAATTGCTTCCAACCCCCGTAATCCCCTATTCTCTCCCGTCCCATTTTGAAATTAATTAATTTTAAATATTATATATTTATTTTAATATAGTATGGATGAGTTTATTACACCTTTCAGTATTAACACAAGTATTATACTTATCCAAAGATTCTATAAAAATAAATTTATATATTAATATGACTTTATATAATATAATATGTTATGTTTACTTTATAATAAAAAAAATTTATAATTTAACATATCACTTTAATTATGTCAATTTATAGATTTATTTATTATTATTATTTTTTATTGAGATGTGTAAAGAAGATAATTTGAACTATCTCTTAGGAGATGTTGGATTCGAATATGACTTGAGATGAGTTGATATGAGTTGAGATGAATTGTGAATAGTAATGAAATGAGTTGTGAATAGTAATAAAATTTGTGAGTTAAAGTTGTTGAATAGTAATAAATAATAGTGAGATGAGTTGAGATGATTTACGAATCTAAAATGTGAAATAGGTTTGCGATGGTTGTAGTTATGTGATAATTAATGATGCTATTTTGTACTATTGTAGTGAGGTGTTGGTGCTGACCATTCAAGTTTCAACACAACGCGCCTCTCTGTCCAAAACTAAAATCCCACATTGATGAAAAACAACAAATTTCCATACTTTATATACCCATACAGAGGCTGTTGGAATTGCCGGGCTTGGTAACGCGAGCTTGTGACCCGAGTGGGGGCACCAAAGCGATGGGACGTTGGCATATTATACTGGTTCGGGCTCTAGTGGCTTCTTACTGGCCTGCCCGTTCCAAGCCAAGAGTTGAGCCGGGTGGCTTGGGCGAAGGCCTTCGGGTTACGTGGTTCCTAGAGGTGGAGGGCACAGCGTGAGGCTGGTTTCACAGAGCAGCGACTACCTCCCGCTCCTGGCAGTGGAAGGATAACGGGCTAGTGCCGCTCGAACCCAACAAGATCCGGTGGATTTGATCCAGCTGGACCATCACTTTTTTATATCAATCATTCGGTTTCTCTAATGCTTAATCCAATTCTTTTGTTTGGATGGATGATGTTCTGATGTGTTCGATTTTTAGGGATGAAAAGTAATTGATACCCCCCAGTGGCAAAGAACTCTCTAGGAGTGGAGAGATAGAATTTTTACTAATGAACCATCCATTGGATTTTGTCCGATCTGTGACCAGGGTGGTGGAGAATTTTTGAGAATTTTTACTATGGCATTTGGATCTGATCGTGGTCGGTTCTCTGAGATGAAGAGATCGGTGGTGGATAAGAATCTTGGTCCTCTGGTGAAGACTGCGATGACTCGGTGCATAGGGTCAGAATCAGGGATTTTTTATATTTTAACTATAGAGCTGATCATTTGACTGCCCGCAAAAAACTTTTCTCTTCATAGAATGCCATATGGCGCTTCCAATCCCCAGAAGAATGGGAAAGTAAGGTATGATTCAACTTGCCCTGGGATTGCGAGTTATATTTTCAATTGACAATTAGAGCTTGATTTCCACCAAGAATTCTGCCCCATGATACATCACTAAGTTTATGTAAATTCTGTTAATTTCAATGCTAGTTCTCCAATCTTTTTTAATATCTGTTCAAGATAATCATGCCCTATTCTTTTAAAAGAAATTGCTATTTTTGGCCTTGTATTAGTGATTCCGGAATTCAGTTTTTTTTGGGTGTGCTTAGAGCTTCTTCCAAGGGCTGTTAGCAATCCTTTTGGGTTTCTCTTGAGGTGCATTTTGTTTTCTGGGATTTACCTTAGTTCTCATGCTTTAATGTAATGAAAGAGCCCTAGAGAAATGCAGATCAATTACAGGACACATGGTACTGCGTGATCACTGTTTTGGTTGTTGCTTTGGTGGAAATATTGATTGGGTTTTGACACATGGTACTGGAGCATATTAACATATAATATATTTCAAATTCAACATAACCTTGAGAACTTATCCTTTTAACTTTTGTTTTTTAAAACAATGTGAAATTGTGAATGCATTTTATTTATAGACTTGTAGCTCTGTGAGCCTTGACAAACTTCTGATGCAAGCCATTTTTTTGTCCAATAGAGATTGCTGGGTTTCAGGATCTTGGCATGTTAGGGAAATTGGAACCTATGTTGAAAAACTCATGACAAGCGAGCTTTATGGAAATGTGATAGATGAAATATTATTTATATAATTTTAGAGTGTGTAAGTTTCATGCAGTTTTTTTTTTTTTTTAAAGGCACAACTAAAAGTGGATCCCAGTTGTGAATAGTAATCAGCTGATGCAAATCTGCAATCAAAGACATCTGATGAGAAGTAGCATTGCTGGTTTTGAACAAGCAGATGTGTTCCTCTCGGTCGGTACCCAGGTAAATTTCTGATGTAGTCAATTCTTCGAGTAGGGGACACATGGTCCTAACTAATGCTTCCTTAACTAAAACTTCTTCTAAATTAATCCATCACATTGTCCAATGTATCAAGGTCCATTTGTTTGCTATTCATGTGAGGTTCCAAAGGTGTTCTTTGTTAGGGAATTACATCTGTGCACCCTTCACCCTTCTTGTTCTCTTTCTCCTTTACTCCATTATTCAGCATCTCCATCACAAAACCCTTGCTAGTTTCCTATTACTTCGATTGTGTGGTAACCTGCGACCTCTGTATCTTTTTATTTTTATTTTTTATGTATTGAGATTGTGAATCAGTGGATAAGTAGTGCGTTTTTGTTGCAGAGGCTAGTAAATCTTGTTTTTATATGTAGGTCTGGATTTAGTTATATAATTTTTCTCATAGTAATATTGCCAGCCAAGGGTCGAAGCTGCCATGGTAAATGCTAGAATCCGAAAGACAGTCTGTGCAACCCAAGCTAAGGTTGAGGTTACATTGGCCCTGCAGCTGATTTCAACCATGATCACCAGCATCTTGGCACAGACCCTCAAAACACTTGTTGAGGTCCGCTACCCGTTTTCCTCTGCCCTAGTTAATTAATGCCAAAAACCCTGTGATCATTGTCGGTGCAGGTCTTTTTGAGAGGAAGGACATGGATGCCATTTTCTCTGCTATTTCACCATTGCAAAACGTTCCAACGTTGTCAGACCTGATTGGAATGGTTTCAATGCATAATGCAAGCACTCATAAATTACATATAACCATGCATGATGCAAGCACTCAAAAAATTACAAGGAAAAGACAGTCTCGGGCAATAAAGATAACAATATAACTATTCCAATAATGGAGATCCGACCCTTTCGTTTTGTCATTGATACAAAACCCATTATTTAACACAAGAGGGAGATTCATGAAGGAAGCAAGCAATAAGCTCACCTTACAGCCCCGTATACAATGGCAAATGATGCAGAAAATAACAGGACAGTACTACTCTAATGGAAAGTACATGTTAAGAATCATACTGAAACGCATTTCATTCCGAATTTCACGGAAAGATGCCAACAATGGTAACAATGGCGTGTGTAGCCAGGTACTCAAGGCTTCCACAGGAGGGTGGTCTCTGCGATCATCGAAGTGACCACATATGGATCCATGTTAGACGCAGGCCTCCTGTCCTCGAAATAGCCTTTGCCTGCCTTTTCTGTGTCCCTGCCAACTCGGATGGAAGCCCCACGGTTGGCAACGCCCTGTACACCAGTCAAATGTAAGTAAATGGAATCGCGTGTTTTGTATCAATAGAACAAGTTTAATATTGTGAACCAAACGATGCTACTCTAATCATATCAATCTGAAGCAACTGTTGGAGCAGCATAGAAACCAAACCTAAGTTCACAAGTTATGATTTTCGTTTGAGCAAAAATACTCAAAATAAACTGAATGAATAGTTTTTGGTATTAAGATTTTGCTAATTCAGCCTAAATGTTCATTTTAACTTAAAAAGCTCATTGAACAGAGCCAATAATCACAACCAATTATCACTAGAATATATTTCCAAACAACAGGTAGTAAGTACTTAGTAACTATGTGGAACCTAGGCAGCCATGAGAAAAGTTTATGCAGCAATGAGTAACCATCCATCCTGGTCAGTCGTAATTTTTTACCCATAAGAAAGTGTTGATGTCAGCTGTTTCGTGTCGACCAGTGAGACGACGCTCATTGCCTTCCCCGTATGCAGCAATGTGCTCTTTGTGCCTCAGCCCAAGCTTTTCAATTGCTTTCTTTATGACCTCAAAGCCTCCATCATTTCTCATTGACTTGGTACTGAAAAAATACCAAAAACGTTTATGTGAAAGGAGAGATTCTTAGCTTCAAGTTCACTTACCCTAGAGAATTGTCCCCCATATTGTATAATAACATATGTTACAGACGACTTAAATTACCTGTAGTTTGTATGAGCTCCAGCTCCATTCCAATCACCCTAATGCGACCAGGGGATCCAATATGTCAATCAATAATCATAATAAATGCAAGGATTAAACAGAAAAATAAAAGTAATGGTGGTTACAGCAAACAAGATTAAAAGAAAAATGAGGTGAAGAATAATTCTGACCTGAATTGGCTTGGGATCAAAGGAGAGCACCACCCCAGCAATCTCAGTAATCCTCTGTCCGGACGAAGGGATCAAGAAAAAATTAAGATTTGCAGTAGACAATGGTAACATTATCTTCTCAATTTGAGTATGTAAAATTACCTCCAAAATGTAACGAGCAGCCCACAACTCATCCCCAGCAGAGATTCCAACAGAAGGACCAACTTGGAATTCCCACTATATATAATATGACCAAGTTAAAGATTGAAACATGATGAGAAGGAATAGAACACGAAAAAGAGACAGCATCGAATTTGTTATATTACCTGGCCTGGCATCACTTCTCCGTTGATGCCACTGATGTTGATGCCTGCATATAGACAAGCCTTGTAATGAGAATCAACTATATCACGGCCCCAGGCTTTGTCAGCACCAATACCACAGTAGTATGGTCCCTGTTGAGCAACAATAAAAATTTGCTATCACACAGCAGCTATAGGTGATTAATTCACGAAAACAATATTTAATAATGAAAATGGACCAAAATTTTTTGCAGTGAGGGGTCATATCATATTTTAAAATTCACAGGGAAACACAATAGACATGGGTAAAAAATGATGAAAGCTGTATAATTAAAAATTTCAATTACCTGAGGGCCAGGATAACCACCAACAGGCCATCCAAGAGGCCATTTGACATCTTTCTGCAACAGCGTGTACTCCTGCTCAATACCATACCTGATTTTCATTACAAGTACAGTCACATGGTTAAAAGACATTTTAAACATGGTACTCAAAACAATTTTAACATGAGATGAGATGGAAGTTACCAGGTTTCTTCAGCAGCAACATCAGGATGGCTAAATATCTTAGCAGCATGATGTCTCTTGTTTGTTGGAATTGGTTCTCCCGCTGGAGTGTAAGCATCACAGATGACCTAGGTCGATCAACACAGAAAATATACATAAAGTGTGATATGCAAATAAGGGTAACAATAAATGTTACCAGAAGATACACGCACACTTGCAGTGTATAGGGTACATAAGAAGAACTCACTAGAATATTGTTGCCTCTCCTGAATGGATCCCTGAAAACTGCCTGAGGACTGGAAATATAAACATACATAAGTGAAAAAAGGCCCAAACAATAAGAATGACCATGAGTAGCGTACGCTCTACAAATGGTGAATGAAAAAAAAAAACTTACTATAAGATCACTTCACTATCTTCACCAGGAGCTTGACCTGTACTGGAACCATCATAGTTCCACTTGGGAAGCTTTGAAGGATCACTAACAGGTCCTGGAAGGGTCTTTGTGTACCCAAAAGTACATTTGAACAAATTAGTACAAAGAAAGAAGAATAACAACAAGGTTTGATATTATTTTTAGGAGTAGAAACATTACCCTTGCTTTGCTTCTGAGGTCCATACCAGATCCACCAATCCTGTTCAAAAAATTAGAGAAATCCAAAGAAAATTAATCTAAAGCACAGAATCAAGAAGTACCAATAGGGCAAAGCAATAAAAGTCCAAGTAAATTTGAGTTAAAACACAAATTACAAGCAGAACAATGAATTAACAATGAAATTTTAATCGAAGACAACACAAACATCGTCTGAACACGAAGATAGCTTCCCAATTTTTGACAACTCCGTAACAACATATAACATGTAAGAATCCAACATAACATTTTCTCAGCAAACAACCAAAAAAAGGGTGTTAGAAAAAAGGGGGTAAACAGCAAAAAAGTAAATCTTACAAACCAGTGGCTAAACAGTAAAAAAAAAAAAAAACCTTACAATGAAATTTTTTTCAAAGAGACTTAAGCCTAAAGAACAAAGGAAGAGCCACTCCATACAATAGTAAAAGTTAAAAGAGAATATACGAAAACAGAGCATACTGATCAAGAGAAGAGTATCACAGGGACAGGGTGATTCAAAAAGCAAAAATACTAATACACCGCGAAGAAACTTGTGGTATCAGAGTATTCAGATATGATATTTCCTTTTCTTTTCCGCCATCCCCTCGGTAACTAGAAAGAAAATAAAAGATATAACCCAACAAAACAGAGATTTCATAGCCTCTGTGGCTGATCAGAAGGAAGAATACACAAAAACAAAGTAAGCCCTTGTCATTAGCATGCCCAGCAGCAAACATACTCAAACAAACAAACAAACAAATACTTACACGTAAACATACGTCCAGAAAACAAAAGAGGAAGAATAGGAGAAGTTAAAGAGCGGCTCACCATATGTACTCAGCTATCACCTTCTCAGTGGTGTCTGAGAGGTTAAGGTTGATGAGATCTGAGAGTAGCGACATATCCAGAAAACGCAAGAGCAAGAAATTCAGAGACTTCCAAATTGAATCTCAGTACTGAAAAAATGAATACGGAGTCATGAACAGAGCAGGGTTTGTTGGGTTTTATAGTGCGAGTCTGTGTTGGAAATATCAAACTTTGTTTGTATACAATATGGGGCTTTAACAAAATAATAATACTTATAAATGAATATCAAAATAAAAATAAAATACTCAGATTTTATGAGTATACTTCAAATCTTAATTTTTGAAATTGAATGTGATATTATTATTTTAGGATATGTTTGCAGTAGCCTTTCAAAAAAGGTTGCTTTGCTCTGTGGATGGACTCTTCTCCGTAGTTTCCGTCTCCACCTTACCGGCTGTTTTTTTATCTTTTTCCTTTTTCGTAAATTTAAATTTAAAAAATTTACTTTTACCAACCACAACCCCTTTTCCATAACATCAATGTAATACTTGAGAAAAACAGTGCTAATATATCTTTTTGTTTTTGTAATATTTATTAGCATTTTAGTATTACCCAAAAAAATAAAAAGCTAAATAAAATGGATATGGAAGGGTTACATATTTTATTTAATTTATAAAGTTTCATACCTAATAATGAATGATGAACGAGTAAAGAGTAAGGATCTGTAAATGCTTATACCGGAATTAATTGCTAATTAATTTTATTTTAAAGTACAATTGCAAGCTAAGTGACATATCATCTTTGCAATAATAAGAAAAATCATCGAAGCCTATTCATATTAAGAGTGGCGGGCAACAAAATATCAATCCAATCATGCTTGACATCACATTTACTCATAAAACTTTCAAAAATCAAACAAGCTAAAACAAAATTCTTTGGAACGGCCAACGGCTTATGTGTGCAATCTGATCAAAAATAGAGATCATGGGTTCAATCTGATCAAACTTCTGACATATCTTCTCTCATCTCTCCATTTGTAATTTCTGATCTTATGTCTAGTTGGTAATGTGTGCAATCTGATCACGGGTTTTATGACTTTTATTATTGATGAACGTGATTAGAAAAAAAAAATTAGGAAAAAGAAAAATTAAGAAAAAAAGAAAAGAGAAAAAAGCTGCTTTTAGAAGGAAAATAGTGGTTGGGAGACCTTGATCGTAGGTAGGTAAAGGATGGCCTTGTTCTTGTCGTTTGTGCCGAACGTGTCGTGTCGTGTGCCGTGGCGTGGAAAACTAAGTGGAAAACGACACAAGTTGAGTTCCGATAGTCATTAGGTTGGTTCCACCGTCATCTTGGAAATTCCCATTCCCAATCAGTTAGTTCATCGTGCGGGTGTTTAAATATTTATAATATGTTTTTTGTTTTCCTAATTTTATAAAAAATAAAATAAAAAATACCCTCTCCAAAAGTTATTATTTATATATTTTATTATTTCTATACATTCCATTTATAATATTTAGTTGGAAGATTCAACGTGCCCATTTATAACTCATTTTTTGAAAAATAATAATCTTCTTTATAAAATGAATGCTTGACAAACAAACAAAACTATTTATGTGGTTTTAATTAAACGATCCAATTATATGGGAGCTAACACATCCGTTATAAATATTTTTTCAAACTAATAATACAATAGCCCTTTTATCTTTCTTATTGAATCCACATCTTCTAGATTCTTAGAATTTTAGAACTCTTCATCGAAATTACTAACAGCTTTGATATTTATTTCAAAATCAATATAATTTCTTATATCTTGATAAGGGAAAAAAATAAAAATCATGACGAGGGAAACCCAAAATGGTTTCACCTGATTTTTTTTTTCTTGAATTAGAGAGTTTAGATTAAAAATAAAATGGTAAAATGTCTGTTTGGACTTTGGAGGTTCTTTTTTTTTTTCTTTTTTTTTTTTAATTTTTATTTTTTATGGTGTGAGTATGGGGACTGGGGGTGATAAAATGTTGACCTAATAATAGAGATTAATAGATTTACGGAGAAAACGATATATATATATCCACCCACTCTTATACGCAATCATCTTGTCTTCCATTATTGATTTGAATACTAATTTTTACATATTCCTTAGCTTTTCTATGTTGGGGATTTTTATGATATATTTTTTTTAAGTAAAAAATAATTAGATATTTATTTTTGTAAGATAAACTAGCTTTCTTAACAAATACATTAGATCTATTAGAATTATTGAAGTGGTTTATATAATAATTATGCATTATTTAATACTCACCTAAAGTACTTCAGATATAAATAAAAAAAAAAAAGAAATTCTATTTGCAGTCCCCACTTGGGGACTGCATGTGCAAGCCCCTTATTAAATGAGAAAAAATATCATTTCTGGAAGGATAGTTTTGTAATTTTAAAAAAAATTTAAATATAAAATTGCCTAGGCTTGCATTGCAGTCCCCATTTGGGGACTGTATCTAGCATTGCTAAAAAAAAAAACAACAATATATTGTAGTAGAAAGTTTAGTCATACTTTGTATTAAGAAATTATGAGACAATTGCATCCAACGAAGATTTCACTTCACTTTCCCAACAACAAAAAAGAACTGACTATGATTCACATTAACTTGCTTTTCTCTACCTATCTTTCTTCCTTTTTTTTTTTTTTTAATAATTTAATGCCATTTTTCCACATGTTATCGTAGAAGATCAGCTTGACCCAAAAAATAATGGAAGTCCATCCACTTTGGCAAAGAATGTCATACCATTTGTCCTTTGAAAAGGGGTAGGGATTGACTTTTTGGCCAAAAAAAGAGAAGGCTGAGCACATGACAGACTACTTTGCATCTATTCTAATTTATAATTCCACTGTCACCAAAATCGGACCACTAGTGGTTGTTAAAAATTAGCAAAAACTATAAAAAAAAATTTTTTAAATATTTTGGTCCAATCAAATTATTATTGTCTATTTGGTGAGCTTGCTTTTCATTTGCGTTGGGCATTTGGTCAAAGGTACCCGTCTAGATGGAGAAATTTGGGATTATGGGAGTAGGCAGGCCGGCATGAATCATCATTATGGGATATGGATTTTCATTTTTTTATCATTCCAGAATAACATTGAGCAGCAACCACATTTTACGATGTAATTTTTTAATATTATTTTATTTTAAGATTTGAAAAAATTAAATTATTTTTTATATTTTGTTTAAAATTTTAAATAAATTTTAATTATTAGATAAAAAAATTAAAAATTAAAAATTGACATATATTTGTATTTGTAATATTTGAATATTGAGATGTGATGTGATGTCATGAGAGGCTCTTACCATCCAAACCAGGCCACAAATTCTACAAGAAAGTCTTACATCTCATAAGTATATCTAATCAACATGTGATTTATCATTTTATTTAAATACTCATATATTTAAATATTAAAATAATGATAATCGCTTGTTAATTAGATGAAGATATATAGGGTAAAACACCCATTATGTAGAATTTATCTAATAGTAAGGCTATGATTTTTTGCGGTTTTTGAAATGTAATTGTCTCTGCTTCTTAGCCAATGGCATCAAACTTTATTATTGTTTTTGTTTTTATTTCTTTGTGATAAATTAGAACCACAAAGGGTCACAGGAAAGGCCAGCTGTAACGTTATCTTCAATGGATTTACAAAAAGACAATAAGAAGATAATATATGGGACAGTTGGAACTTGGGATTATATTCAAAGGATAAGGTATAAATTGACCATTATATCTTATTTGCATTGTGAGTCGTCTTCGTTAATTATATGTTTTATGTGTTTGAGTAATATTATATTATATATTATATATATATATATAAATAATCGATTCACTATAATATTCTATACAGATAGATCCATGTCAATTAGCTGATCATATTACTTATTATAAATAATCAAGTATTTGTTAAATGATATTTACAGTCATAAAATGTACAAGTATCACATATTTTAAAAATATATATATATATATAAAATTCATATAAAAAAAATTAAATTTTTAATAGTAGACTTTATTATCTTGAAACTGCTAGAGACACATTCTATTTTCCTTTGCAATTTTCTCAACAAACAAACAGATTAAGATTTTCCCTCTCAATAACCAAACACAGATCAAATTTTATTTTCCATTCATTTTCTCAACAACCCAACAAGAACAAGCTGCGATTTTCCCTCTCAATAACTAAATAGAGAACAAATATTATTTTCTTTTCATTTTCTCAACAACCAAACATAGAGAAGTATCCGGCGACAGAGGGATGGGCAGCAGGGGCAGAGAGTGGATTGTCGGCAACGGGGTTGTGGGCGACGGTGGTACTGGATTGATGCCAGAAAGATGTCAGCAGCGGCATTGGGTAGAGAATCTCGTCTGCAGTACTGTGAGGGTCATGATCGTCGACTAGCAGTGAGGAGAGTGGCTGAGGAGGGGCTTTCGTGCGTTGTTGGCTGGCAATGAGGAGAGTGGCGGAGGATGGGGCTTTTGTGTGTTGTTGGCAGAGGAAAGTCACGATCGTCGATGACATTGAGAAGAATGGCCTTCGTAAGGGTAAGGGAGGAGGAGGGGAGAGGCACGGGGAGAAGGGGAGAGGGAAGAAAAAATGTAGAAAAATAAAAGTGAGAATAAGAGAGACGTCGGGGAGAAGGGGAAAAAAAAAAGAATAGACACGTGATGCATCTGTTTGTAGGATTTCTTTATGGGATCACTTTGTATCTATAGTGTTTTTCTAATTATATACAACATTACTTTTTAATATTTAAGCTCTTGATGGCAGTTTTATTTTTTTTTATAATTGGTATTAGGGAGGCCGTATTCGATTCTAGACATCTTTTATGAATGAGAGGGAGACATAAAATCAAAATGTGTTTTTTAACGAGTTCTGTCTAAAAATGGTTTGTTTTTCTGTTTTTTATTTACTTTTTTTTTTTTTTTCAATTTTAGAAATGCAGAGTGTCTTCTACCTTGAGATGTTTCCGATCATGATTTCTATCAATGATGGCAATCATGACAGAACTCATGACTGGAGCAATCACATGAGAGCATAACATCACAAACACCAAAGATCATAAAAGCATCCGTTCTTTTTCATTAACTTGCAGAAACACCATCAACATGTAGAATGAGAAAAATTGAACACTGCCGAAATCAGTCCATAGTTCACTGGAATGATCACCAGAGATCACAGAGAATTACAAGAAACGCCAAAGATTGCGTAGAACAAGCAATCATGCTCACTTTGCTAATGAAATTGCCGAGAATTTCGATATTTGTTAAATGATAATTACAATACAGCAATACAAACTCACATGTACTGTAATTATCACCATGTGATTTATTAAAAAAAATATAAATATAAAAAAAGGTAGAGAAAAATTTAACATTCTTCATATTTTTAAGTACGATTTTATTTTGAATATATATTTTTTTAAAATTTTTTTAATAAGCCATAGTGTGCCACGTCGTGAAAATAAAATTAGTGATATTGCCGCAATATAGTAGTATTTTCCAATTTTCATTTATTTTTGCAATACTAGTTGTGTCTTTAATGGCCGATTGGATGGCATCTGGTGCGGAGTAGGCTGTCTTTGTGCATCTATGATGATATCTAACTGTAATCTACAAGGGTTAGCAGCTGGATGATAATTACAAGATGGTTTGATTGGGCGACTAATTACAGTCTGCTTTACCAAAGAGCGAACATATTCTAATTTCTACCGAAAAAGTTCCCGAGTACGTATCCACGACGTCCGAAACCAATGTTTTTCCCAAAAAAAAGCTCTTTCCATTTGAAGCAAATCAATCTTTGAATGAAACTGTTTAAAAATAATAATTAAAAAAAATTTGTTCCTTTAGCTTTTCATTACGTTCACGCAAGTCACAAGCAGAGTTTTGGATAAATTCCAAATTTTGCCTCCAAACTTGGGCTGCGTTTAGATATTAAGTTGTATTGAGTTTAGTTGAATTTTTTTTGAATAATAATGAATTGAGATAATTAAATGAATTTTATGAGATCTATTTAAAATAAATTTAAATGTATTAAAATATTAAAATGAGTCTAAATATATTTATAAAAAGTTGTAAAATAAATTAATGTCATCGTTATATTCAACTATTCATCTAATATATCAAAAATACTATATCGGCACCAAATGGTAAAAAAATTTCTTCAAGCTGCACTTGCAGCCATCCACGTCAAATTAACTAGGGGCAAAATAGACAATATTACTTTCTATTTTTCCCAGCCACCGGTTTGTAGGCATCATGTGCTCACTGCAGAATTTCTACCATTGGTCTAGACGGTTACATCAAACAGTGTAGACTGATACGTTTGGGTAGTGAGAAGTGTTGAGAAGTGTTAAAAATGTTTGTGAATAGTAGTAAAAAAGTAATGAAAAAATAATAATAAAATATTAAATAGTAACAAAAAGTAGGTAAAAAGTAATAATAAAATAAAGAATAGTAGTGATGTATTCTCACTTGCCAAACAAAGCCTCAATCAAGTTCTTTCCGGATGCTGTTTAAGTGGTTGTTTGGATGGTTTAAAAATGAATTATACTGAGTTGAGTTGGGGAGTCAAACGGAGCCAGTTGCAAGCATGGCATGAGCTAGCTAGCTAGTGATGTATACCATGCATATACAATGTGAGTGATATTTGCTCTAAATCTAGGATTTTTGCTCTAGTACATACAATATATATATATATATATATTTATATATAAAGATAGATAGATGGATAACACTAACACCGGTGCATTTGCTCTAAATCTAGGATTTGCAGCATTTGTATTTTTGCAAGCATCAAACTAGCTAGCAAAGCAAACGTCAGGCCTGGAAAAAAAAAAAAATTACTGGAAACTAAGCACATATTAATATGTTTGAATTTGATGGGATCATAGGCCTACAACTAGGAAAGGCCATGAAAGCAAAAAAGTGATCTTTTGCCGATGAAGATGCAAGTTCATGAGCCCAGGCCGAAAGAAGGGAAGGCCTGGTCCATGAGTAGTTACTCGGCCTCTTTTGAAGCCCTACTCGAATTCAGTACGAAAAAGGTTGGCATCTGCATCACAGATGATGTTGATTAATCCTTAGTGAGAAGTGGCATGAATTCCTATTGGAATGAATCTTTGAATTGTATTTTTGCAGGCCTTCAATTAATAAACTCTTAAAGGTTCTAATCTTTTTTATGTTTTGTTAAGGTGGCAATTCTTAGTGTAGGGATCAAATCAACAGTCTATAATTTAACCTCGAGATAAAGTCAAAAATCAAGTTAAGTGATAAGGCTAATAAGAGATAAGAAAATACAATCAAACTCTTAAAATGAAAGAGATTCAGACTTATAAAATGAAAAAACTTCACAAAGTAAGTTGAAATCAATCACTCAAAAGAAATAGATCTCTATATAAAGAGAAGATTTTCACAAATCTGATAGGCTCTCCAGAGAAGCTCCGTATGCACAATGACTCCAACAAGTCTTCTCTCAATGGAGGCATCGTCTTCAACCTCCTAAAATCTTGAATTCTTCTATTGTAATGTGAGATATGTGAGTTCAAGAGATATTGTAAAATCACCCATTACAATGGATATTGCTATCCAAACAACCCGTAGACGTAGATAGTATGCCTAATCACGTAAATCCATGTGTCTCCATTTATTTATTTCTAATTGTGTTTTTATTATTTATTTTTTGGATAAATGCAAATAACACTGTATTCGAATCACCAGGGGTGGAACTACCTTATGGCTTGGGGGGGCTTTGGCCCCCCCAAAATTTTTAAAATTTGATAAAAATTAAGTTTTAGAATGTGTTTTTTATAAAGTAGATTATATAAAAATTAGTATTTGACCCCCTCAAAATTATTATTTTTTAACTTAGCCCCCCCAAACTAGATTTTCTGGTTCCGCTCCTGCGAATCACCATCGTAAGTCGGGAATAATTCTTTCTTCCCTCCAGTCTGTTTTGCAAATTAAGGCATTCACACTTAGATTCCGTATCAAGCGCCTGAGAGGTCTTAGGTTTCGGGTCTAGCTATATATGTAGAATATTTGTCTTGCTCCATGTTGTTCTATTATCAGAACAAGAGGCAATGAAGTTAACGAGCTAGGAGGGCTCCTAGTTCATGTGGCTGGGCCTGTCTCAGAAGATTGAGAAGGATCTTGTGAAATGAACTGAAGCGGCTGGACAGCTGAAGATGAAGAAGGCGCCTCTGAGGTGATAGCATTGGCTGATTCTAACAGATAGACATAGGAGTAAATATCAGCAAGCTCGCTCTGAATTGTTGTCAGCAACAAAAAAACTCGTCGCTCTCCCACAACACACACACACACACACACACATATATGCAGTTTGCTTGTGTCTATAACCAAAACGAATAACAACACTACTCTTGAGCTCATTTCATCCATCCTGCTCTGTGCTACATGTGCTAGCTTCCAAGCTATCCGCCCCGGCCTAGTCCGATAAAAGAAACTCAGGCTGCCCTGACGAGTACTGATGCTGATCATCTACTTAAGAGCTAATGGAACAATTTCGAAATATAGAGGCTCTCAAAATAAAATGGATAAAAATAGATGGAGCTGGTTCAAAGTTCAAACACAATATGATTTCATTAGACTTTTTAGAAAATTAACGTCACGCAGTCGCACACAAAACGTACAAATTACAGTGCTCCGCCGACAAACGTCAAGAGTCTTTTTTTTTTTTTTTAAAGAGCCGGAAGCCACTCACATAGTAGCTCCGTCCCAAATTTTATTAATAAGCCCTCACTTATGACGGAGGAATACCGTGGTTACATCCCGAGGCCTGGGGGCTACAAATATAAAATAAACCAAAACCCAAGGCTCCAAAAAAACCATAAACTCAAACACAATACAGTTGGTATCCAAAAAACCAGAGAAAAAAAACTAAATAATACAAAACCAAAAACCTGCAAGAAAAAAACCTGCACCAACAAAGAGTAAGAAAAATAAACTGAGCGCAATGAAAAAAGAAACCATACCTGTAGATAAACCAGTGCCCAAAACCCACTAGCAACGTCTTCGAGCTTTCCGAATATAGGGAAGACCCCCTTTGTCCAGCCGTATATTACCTCTAATGGGAGCAGGCAGCGCAGATAAAGAAAACTAAGAGCCAGAATGACCCTTGGCACCCATTTTAGCAAACCCATCAGCAACCGAATTACATTCTCTATAGCAGTGAACAAGAGAAACATTAAGCCCAGCTATACGGCTCTAGATTTCATCCCAATAATCTTCCATGTACCACAGGCCACATCTCTGATTTCTCAACCATTTAAGCACTAACATGGAGTCTAGTTCAATCTCCATAGAAGAAATACCCAACAAACCAATGTGACGAAGCCCATGCAGTAAACCCATCAATTCTGCATAATTATTAGAATTATGCCCAGTGGCTTCAGCAAATCACCTTTATCATCCCGAATGATACCTCCGACACCCGAAGGACCCGGATTACCAAGAGAACAACCATCTACGTTTAGTTTAACCCAACCTTGCTTAGGTGGCTTCCATTTGACTGAGAAAATAAATTCCTTACGCATGACATTTAATGGCATATTGAAACAATGTAGGATACATTCATCACGCCGAGAGAGCAAATTGACATCCTTGAGTTTTAAAGCAATCCAAGAAACCCAATATTTAATGGAGCACCAAACCTGTTGGACTGATTCCATCAAGCCTTCCATCCTAGCCTTACAACGACGACCCCATAATCTCCAAGTAATGATAGCCGAAAGAAGACCCAGCAATTGACCAGGGCGATTAGAATTTTTTGCCCGCCTATACCAACACTCCACCATCTGTCTCCAAGAACCACCTTCCATCCAAGGAACACCAAGAACCACCGAACATAGACGCCAAATTTTTTTAGCAAATTCCCCTCTCGCAAGACAATGATTAGCATCTTCATAATTATGATTGGAACAACAATCGCATCTTGAGACGATAGAAATACCAATTCTGCAAATTCTGTCATCAACAGGAAGACAATCATGTATGGCCTTCCACATAGTTATAGACATTTTTTTGGGAAGAGCAGGATGCCATACCCATTTTGCCCAAGGGAACTCTGGACCCCTCATGCGAATACAATTCCATGCACTTTTAGTAGAGAAGTGTCCGTCGGCATTAGGGAGCCAAATCAACATATCTTTCCCACTTTTAACCCGACCCAGCTTCAAAATGAGCTCCTCAGCTTTATGATGTCCAACCAATTGAGAAAGAAACTCCATATTCCAATCCAACCCATTTTTACAATCTTCCAATTTTAGGTTTGGTTTATCAAAAATCGTAGTGTTAGCACAAAGAGGGCCATCATCCGCCCAATTATCATGCCAAAAAAATAGTTTACCCTCCCGAACTCTCCATTTAGAATTAGCTTGCACTAAGAGAATGTTGTTCAAAATCATCTTCCAAAAAATAGACCCTTTCTTAGGATCCACCATAGAAATATGTTTGTTACCAATATATTTAGCAAAGAAAAACTGGGACCAAAGAGAAGTACCTTGCAAAAGGTTCCAAGCTAACTTCATGTGGAGAGAAGACTGTACGTCTTGCAGGCTACGAATTCCCAGCCCACCTTCCGTGACAGGCTTACAAATATCTCCCCAAGAACGCCATTTTTTCTTAGCTTTACCATCTTTAAAGCCCCAAAAGAAGGTATTGATAATTCTCTGAAGTTTCTCAATCACGGCTTTTGGCGTCTTAAGAATAGAAAGGCTATGCACAGGAATACTTTGAAGCACATGTTTAATAAGGATCAATCGCGCACCACTGGAAAGCAATCTGGTTTACCATCCCTCCAATCTGGACTGAACTTTGGCAATCAAATCATCAAAATGAGAAATCTTAATACGTCCTGAAATAATAGGAACTTCCAAATATTTGAAAAGAAAACTTCCTTCCGTAAAACCAGTGAAGCAAAGAAGAGCCCGACGACTAGATACAGAAACCTGAGAAGAGAAAAAAATAGAGGATTTGTGTTTGCTCACTGCTTGCCCCGACCACAGTTCATAAGTCTTCAACACTTCAGTAATGGCTTTCAAAGATGCCTTGCCCCCATTGCAAAAAATCACCACATCATCTGCATAAAGCAAGTGAGAAATAATAGGGGAACCTCTCGGATGAACAAACGGAATGATCTTACCCATTTGAACCTGATTTTTTATCATCCTCGAAAAAATTTCCTCCACAAGAATGAATAAATAAGGAGAGATGGGGTCACCTTGACGCAACCCACGCCCACCTTTAAAAAAACCTTTGGGAACACCAT
>NC_049910.1:3686866-3693326 GCF_001411555.2 Juglans regia | reverse complement strand
GCCCGCTATGGTGATTCGGGTCTCAATCGGTGTTGTTTGGAGCTTCTGGCAGTGGTCTGGTGCAGTTGTACGGTGTCGGTATGTACATCCATGGCGGTGAATGAAAAACAAGTGTATTGAAAGTAAAGAAAGATGAACACACAGATTTAAGCGGTTCGGCATAATGCCTACGTCCACCGACGTTTGAGGAGGAGAAATCCATTACAATATGCTTATTACAATCTCTCATTGCCCCTCATTTCTCACTGTACAATGGAGATCTTGAATATATTTTCTGGAGAAAATCCCTTCGGCGGAGCTCCCCTTCCAGAGGTAGAAGAAGGAGTCAAAGAATAAGAACCTGTTTGAAGTTGTTTGGACCTCCCCTTTTATCTTATCCTCTTCACCCGTGCGCCTCAATAGTGGTGATGAATGTCTGCTTTGCGTGTCTGACCCCTTCTCCCTTTCTCACTTTCTCTGACACCCTTCTCCCTTTTAGCTCTTGACACCCTCACATCATTGTCCCTTCTTGTCCCATCTCCCTCTCTCATATTTTGTCTCCTATCTATGGTCTGGTGGGTTGGGCCTGGTCTTGGGCTCGTTATATTTTACACATTCATAATATATATAATAATAATTTAGTATCATGATTCTTATTGTTGATTCTAAAAATCTCACAACAGGCCGAAATGGGAGAAAGAGTCATTTCCGACCCACTATGACGATCTGCGTCTCGATTGGTGTGGTCTGAAGCCTTCAGTGTGATCCGATGTGGTTGTGTGTACGTCCATGACAGTGAAGGAAAAATAAATACTAAGAATGTAAAAAAGAGATGGACACACATATTTACCTGGTTCGACATATTGCATACTGTAGAGGATTCGAGAATATTGCCCTCTGGTTGTGAACCATATTCACGAGATCCCCCTTGATTATAGGAGATATTTCTAGGTGATAGTTTCCATAGTTAGTTGTGCAATATACGATTGTAAATGCTTCCATATCTATACATTGTCAACTTACATTTCTATAAATGAGAACGTCACCACTAAAGCCAAGTATGGTGATTTTACAAACTTCCTCATGGTATTAGATACCTTTATGGATTAAACTTCGTCGATCCAATGGCTTCTAACTCCTCTCTTCCTCTTTAGACGATGGTTCACATGACCACCATCAAACTTTCCTCTGCCAACTACCTTCTCTGGTGCAATCAAGTTCTTCCGCTCCTTAACTCTCAAACACTTCTTGGCTATGTTGATGGCTCTCTTCCTGAGCCTTCGGAAACCATTACGTCTGGTTCCTCTTCTGTTCCAAATCCTCAACATGCTGCTTGGAAATCTGAGGACCAATGTCCCCTTATTCTCCTCCTTTCCTCTCTCATAGAGGAAGCCATGGCTGAGGTTATTCGTCTCTCCACATCTCATGTTGTTTGGACTGCGTTGGAGTCATTTTTTAGTAACCAATCGAAGAGCCGCGAGATTCGTCTCATGGACGATCTTCAACTTCTGAAACAGGGTACTCGCAGTGTTACTGAGTACTCTCGTTCTTTTAAAGCGTTGTGCGATCAGTTGGCTACCATGGGCCGTCCTGTTGACGACACTGACAAGGTTCACTGGTATCTTCGTGGTCTTGGTCCTAAGTTTGTCAATTTTTCAATTGCCCAGCTCTCTATTTCTCCTCTGCCACTCTTTCGTGATCTCATTCCCAAAGCTGAAAGCTCATAAATATTTCAAAAGTCTCTTGAAGCACCTACTGCTCCATCGACTACTTTCACTGCTACTAAAGGCTCCTTTGGTGCATCTCATGGTGGTGGAAATCGCAAAGCTCATGACAAAGGTAGCTTCTCCAATACTGGCTGTGGCAAAGGCCATGGGAATTATACTCCTCGCTGCCAGATTTGTCGCAATGAGGGGCACACTGCAGAACGTTGTCGTGATCGGTATGCACGAGCTGATTCTCATGCTCAGCTTGCTAAAACTTTTTCACAGTGCTCTCTGGAAGGTCCCGATCCTGCTTGGTATACGGATACCGGAGCCTCTGCACATATGACTCCTGATTCATCTCAATTGGATAAGTCTGAGCCTTACAACGGTAAGGATTGTGTAATAGTTGATAATGGAGCTTCTTTACTGATCACCCACACTGGTATTCATTCTCCATCTAAAAATATAACTCTGTTGGATGTCTTAGCTGTTCCTCAACTCACCAAAAACTTGCTATCCATCTGCAAATTAACCTCTGATCATCCGTTTTCCATTACCTTCACTGATATGTCATTTACCATACAAAACTGCACAACAGGAAAGGTGGTGGCAACCAGTCTTCGTGAAGATAGTCTCTATGTGCTTGAGCACAGTCATTCAGCGCTTCTCTCTGCCATTCAAAATAATTCTCTTCGTGCTTCTTATGATCTTTGGCATGCACTTTTGGATCATGTTACTTATCATGTTATTTCTCTATTGAATACAAAATGACATCTTTCTGTTACATCTTTACTGCCTTCTCCTACTTTGTGTGTTGCTTGTCAAACTGCTAAGAGCCACATATTGCCTTTCACCTCTATTGACCGGCGCTCTGAGCATGTTTTGGATCTTATCCATTGCGATATTTAGGGCCCCACTCCCATTACGTCTCTTTCTCATTATCGCTATTATATTATTTTTATTGATGATCACTCCCGCTTCACGTGGTTTGACCCCCATGACGTTAAAATCTCACGCTTTTAAAATTTTTCTGCAATTTCAAACCTTTGTTGAAGTTCAATTTTCACGCAAAATCAAAACTTTTCAGAGTGACGAGGGGGTTGAATTTATAAGTCATCAATTTCAATCTCATCTCATTGCTTCCAGCATCCATCACCAAATGTTTTGTCCTTATACCCCATCTTAGAACGGTCGAGCTGAACGCAAACATCGACATGTCACTGAAACTGGCCTTGCCATGTTATTTCAGTCTGATGTCCCTTTAGCTCGCTGGGTTGAGGCATTCAGCACCGTTGTCTACACTATGAATCGGTTGCCCACACCTGTTCTTGATGGGCTCTCTCCTTATGAGGTATTGTATGGTAAGCCGCCCACCTATGAAAATTTTCATTCCTTTGGCTGTTGTGTTTTTCCTTATTTACGAGATTATGCCTCTCATAAGTTTGCTCCCCAAAGTGCTGCTTGTATTTTTCTTGGTTATAACATATCACACAAGGGATTTCGATGCCTTGATCCCACTCTTCAACGTATTTATATTACACGGCATGCTATATTTGATGAACTGAATTTTTCTGTAGCAGGCTCCTCTTCTTCATGATCTCCACAATCTTTGGACATCTCTGTTTTTTGTGAGCCTGTCTTGGATTCTCTTTCACCTGTCACTCCATCTTCTGCTCCATTATCCTCTGTTGCACCTTCTTTATCGGTACCATGTGTGCCTTGTACTGCTGATCCTTATGGTGTTTCTGGCAGCATCCACCAGCATCTCCTTCAGCAGACTCCATCCCATCCACTACTGTAGCACCGCTCCCATATGATGTCTCTACTTCAGCTTCTCTTCATGACGAGCCTGCTCCAGCTGGGACTAATCACCACCCAATGGTTACTCGAGCTAAGGCTGATGTCTTCAAGCCTAAACAACATTCTTATGTTTGTTCCTTGCCTGCTTCTCCTTGGTTTTATTCTCTTATGGCTACAAAGGAACCCAAAGGCTTCAAGTCTGCTGCTGAGGATTGAAGATGGGTTGCTACAATGTATGAAGAAATTCATGCTCTTTCTTCCAATCGCACTTGGGACTTGGTCTCTCGTCCTTCCAACACCAACATTGTTGGTTTCAAGTGGGTCTTCCGTGTCAAATACTTGGCTGATGGCATCGTTGATCACCTCAAGGCTCGCCTTGTCGCTAAAGGCTATTCTCAGCTCCCTGGTCTTGACTTTACAGACACCTTTAGTCCTGTTGTTAAGGTGTCCACTGTGTTGTTCTCTCCCTTGTTGTCTCAAACCGGTGGCCTTTACATCAATTAGATGTCAAGAATGCATTTCTCAATGGATTATTGAACGAAGATGTCTACATGGAGCAACCTCCAGGTTATGTAGATTCAAGATTTCCCAATCATGTTTGTAAGCTGAAGAAGTCACTTTATAGCTTGAAGCAAGCCCCTCGTGCTTGGTTTCATCGCTTCAGTTCTTTCATGCTTCGTCTTGGTTTTCTCTGCAGCCGTGCCGACACATCCCTTTTTGTTCTCATTCGCTCAAGCAGCATTATCTATTTATTGCTCTACGTCGATGATATTGTTGTCACGGGCAATGATGATGCTTTACTTCGGGATTTTATTCAGCGCCTCCATCGTGAATTTGCTACCAAAGATCTGGGTCCTTTAAGTTATTTTCTTGGTCTTGAAGTGTCCTCCTCTGCCACCGGACTCTTCTTGAGTCAAGCCAAATATGCCCATGATATTCTTGCTCGTGCTCAGCTCCTTGACAGCAAGCCGGTACCCACCCCATGGTTGTTTCTCAGTAGCTCTCTTGTGATGGTGATCCATTTTCTGATCCCACGTTTTATGGCTCCATGGTGGGTGCATTGCAGTACTTGACTATTACTCGTCTTGATCTTGCCTATGCTGTAAATTCTGTCAGTCAATACATGCAATCTCCTACTGTTGATCATTTTCAAGCAGTCAAGCGCATTCTTTGCAATGTCAAGGGCACACTCCATTATGGGCTATCTTTCTCTCATTCTCCGCCCACGAGCATCCTAGCCTATTCTAATGTCGACTGGGCTGGTTACCCCGACACCCATTGCTCCACTTCTGGCTATGCGATCTTTCTTGGTGAAAATCTTGTCTCGTGGAGTGCTAAGAAACAACCAACTGTTTCTCATTCAAGTTGTGAATTCGAGTATAGAGCATTGGCTCTCATGGCTTCTGAAGTTACTTGGCTTTCTCATCTCCTTCGGGATCTCAAGGTCTCTTTGAACCATCGGCCTTTGCTCCTTTGTGATAACAAGAGTGCAATTTTCCTGGCTCTCAATCTTGTTTCTCACAAACGGGCTAAGCACATTGATCTTGACTATCATATTGTTCGTGACCTCGCTGCTTCTGGTGCCATTCAGCCTCAATATGTGCCGTCTCACTTGCAGGTTGCTAATGTGTTTACAAAGAGTCTCTCTCGACCTTTCTTTACCTTCTTTCATTCCAAGCTTCACGTTCGGATCAATCCCACACTTAGCTTGCGCGTGCACGGGCGCCAGGGGGGGTGGGTAGAGGATTCGAGAATATTGCCCTCTGATTGTGAACCATATTCACGAGATCCCTCTTGATTATAGGAGAGATATTTCTAGGTGATAGTTTCCATAGTTAATTGTGCAATATACGATTGTAAATCCTTCAATATTTGTACATTGTCAACTTACATTTCTATAAATGAGAACATCACCACCAAAGCCAAGTATGGTGGTTTTACTAACCTTCTCACATACGTCTACAGAGTGTTTGAGGAGGAGAAATCTACTATGATATACTTATTTTACAGTCTCTCATAGCCTCTCATTTCTCATTATACGATTGAGATCTTGAATATATTTTTCGGAGAAGATGTTCTTGCTGGAGCTCCTTTTGAGAGGTTGAAGAAGAAGTCAAAGTCCCCTTGAAATCGTCTAGCCGTTTCCTTTTATCTGATCCCTCTTTTTCCATGCGCTTAGGGAGTGGTAGGGCTGTAAAAATAAATCGGAGGATCGAAAAATCATGCCCGGACCGGTTGGTTTGGTCCGATTTTGGACCGGTTCTGTCCAGGACCAGTTCCTCCATTTTAAAAACCGGTCATAACCGGTCCGGTCTTGGTTTTATATTTTATAGGACCGGTTCGTATATTTATATATTTTTAATTAATTTTTAATATTAATATTATATATAATATTTTTTATAAATTATGATTATATTTGAAATAATGTTATATTATAATTTATAACATTAAATTTTAATCTTAAACATGATTATTTATTTGATCATATATTTTAAATAGAAAATATATATTAATTACATTTTATGGCTTGTTAAGTTCTCAACATATTCATTTTGATAAATATATTAGTAATACTAATATACATTAATATATTAATTACTATATTATCATTAACATATAGTAGTAGAATTATACCAATAGTATTACTATATATTAATATATATAATATTTATATATATATAAGTATAAGATATTAGAGATTTAATATATACTAAAAACTGAAAAATTGGATCGAAAATATCGATTTAAAAGAATAACTGATATGGTATCAATTCTTGAAAATATAAAACCGATATATATCGGTTTGATCCCTAAATTTGTGTAAAATTAGACCGTTACACCCCTAGAGAGTGATGAGAATTTGACACATTTCCTTGCCCATTTTCTTTTCCTTTTTTCTTTTTCTCTTTTTCTCTTATTATTTTCTAGCTTTTATTCTAACATCTTCCCTCTTATTATCCCCCTTTACTCTCTCT
>NC_049910.1:3684158-3686766 GCF_001411555.2 Juglans regia | reverse complement strand
ACAAATAGCTTTTTAACTTCGTAATTTTTTTATTTTAATTTTTTTTCTCTTATTTATTTTAATTTTTTTTTTATTATCATTTATAAATTTTATACTCAACATTGAGAAGTAAGAGTATTAATCGATCGAGTCTTTTGAAAAATAAGCGGTTTGATATATCAAATCGCATACAATTGACATGATTATTTTAATTAAAAAGAAAAATTTTAAAAGAATAAAAAGTCATCTGTCTTCAATTCACACGTTTTATTAAATAGATTTATTCTAAATAGATATCTTAGGTATCACTATCGATATATGATTTAGTGCCTGAACTCGCCTGCCAGAACTTTTTCTAATCGATTGGCCGCTCGTAAATCAAGTACAATGGTCGGAGTTAAGAATGGTACGCCCTGGGCCAACATTGACTCAAATATACTGATTCATAATTCCGGGCCCGTGTTAAAGTCAGAAGCCCATCCCACTTCTTTATCCACTTCATTTAAGCTCATCGTCCCCAAATTAATGAGAGAGAGAGAGGATACCTTTGTAATTAAAAATAAAATAAAAGAAATTGTGGGAAAAGCAATATCAGCTCATATATATGACCCATGCAGAGATTTCCATGGCGATTTGTATATAACATGAAGCAAGACCACCCCAGCAGATACAGGCAGGCTCGAGGTGACGAGTGCATGCATGCGGCCATACCTAACGCCAATAGCGTGATTTAACAGAAGAGATTTCCCAAGTTCTACAAGGAAGCCGCCAGGGGGACTCGATAAATTAATGAGTAATATTTGACTTGTCCATTAATGATTCTGACTTAAGTCCATGAGGGACGGGGCTCGGTTTAGATTTACAATTCATCTCATTATTATTTATTACTATTCATCAATTTTAATTCACAAATTTCATTATTATTCACAACTCATCTCATTATTATTCACAATTCATCTCAATTTATCTTTGAATCCAAACGATACAATTAATTGCAGGATTAATGTGTACGAAATTACTGGCCGGGGCAAGCTGGTGGATGAGAACATGATGATTGTGCTCCGAGTTCGGATTAGAGAGATGAAGATCTTAGAGACGAATGACGAGCCACCTTCGAACTGGATGTTGTTCTTAATTTATATGTTCAATCTGCATGGGGATTTCCATGTGCTCGATCGAGCTAATTAATTATTGATCTTTACCTGATCTACAGTTAGCTAGCTAGCCATGATTTTGTAAATATTGATTGATCAGCATCACGACGTACACATATGATCCTCGGATCCCTAGCTAGAACCTGCATGCACGCGGGCTGCTGCATGCACCTGGTTTGTGCTCGATCTTTGCGGCGGTGTCAACTTCTGGTGCATGCCTGCAGTAACGTACATTGTTAATTGTAGTGATCGCCATGTTGTTCAGTTGCGTACCCGAAAGTGGAAACAGTACTGATCCAGAACTTGTCTCCACTTAATTAATTAAGGGATTGTTTTTTTTTTTTTCCGCAAGCTATTAATTCATTATGAGTGTGTGTAGGAAATCGTGGAACGTAATTTTTAAAAAAATAAATAAATATAAATTTTTTGTAAAAAAAAAAAATTATTTTTTAAAAATATATCTTAATTTTTTTCAAAATAATTATACAGTGTTTATGTACTTCACAACTGTAAGTAGTATTACTCTAATTGTTATTTTCATCAACAATTTATTATGTAAACGAATCAATGGAATTTAATCAAGCTGATTTCAAGCGATTTATCCAATAATATTATTATTTATAGCCGTAGGATCAAAACATTTTATTTTTCAAAATGAAATATATATATATTTATATAACTTATAAAGATGATCATGTGATCTCGTGAAAACAATATTAATATTAGCTAGGTTGTGAGGTTATTTGTGAAATATTTATTTTATTCAACAATTCTACACCATATATCTTATAAAAAAAATAAAAAATAAAAATAGATGTGTAATACAGAGGTGTGAGTAAATTTTTTTTTTATAAAATATATTCCATCCATATATTTTTAATTTCACCAGTGTTTTAAATTTTATACCGTACCGATCGGTACGGTTGGAATTTAGCGTACTAGAATAATGACCAATACAGAAAGTGTATGTGTTTCATATCGGATCAAATATTGGTAGTATCAGTGCATTTCAATCAATACCAACATGTTTTTAGTGTATCAGCCGGTTTTAATGTACTGGTCAATTTTTTTTTTTTTTTGTCATTAATGTAAAAATTTTGACTTTTTTATAATTTTCATTTCAATTCTCATATTTAAAAACTATTTTTTTAACTTTTTGTAATCCATTTTTCTCGAGGACATAAAAATCAAATCTCTATTTTTATTTTCATGATAAAGATGAATAATTATTTTTTTAAATAGTTGAATTCTGAACTTAAAAGTATTATTAAATTTTATAAATATGTTTTAAATTTTTAAGAGTTACATTGATATTATTTTAAAATATAATTTATATATATAGATTATTTTAAAATAATTTTATATCAAAATATTTTATTTTAATGTCTTAACGAAACTTACATCGAAACAATACTCAAAACATTGGTTGCATTTTCTCAATTCTCATATACTCAAAGCTAACGATGAAATCTAGG